>NC_040012.1:8754551-8964551 GCF_000972845.2 Larimichthys crocea
AAATCCTTTTCACATATTTATTTGAACACAGGGCACTATTTAAATAATTTATATTTAACTGATTTTTTTGGGATTATACAGTAATTATGAATTGGATGCATTGTTTTAATTTAGACTTTTCACAGCATCACAACTTTTTTGGAATCAGTGTGGTGTATTATGTATATTAATCTAAATTAAACAATATCATCCTGTGAGGTCATTAAACCAAAATCTACACAAACTGGTTTTGGTGTCTTTAGTTCATTGAACTTCAATATGGAGAAAACACTTTTACTGTTGTATGCTGACAAAACAAAACAATAGCATGATCAGTTTGATTGGATGGAATAATTTAATAAGTGGATGATATACAGAGTTTAGATGAATTCACCATTATGGCATGAGTGAGCACACATATTACATCCATACTTTCTGCAGAGATTCTCCATGGTTAAGTGCTGTGCCAATGCCTCTCTGTATTGGATAGTAACGTAGAACTGACAACAGTTGTTGAGAATTTAATTTTCTAAATCAGACACAAACATGGACTTTTACGGCCAACAGATCATTAGACACATTTGTCTGGTGAGAATGTTCAGATAAAATTAAACTGCTTCCATGGTGTTACATTCACTCGTTTTTTTAAGGATAGTGCATCACTTTTGATAGGATGTCAGAGGTAGAACAGGAGCACAAACCTCTGAGAAAAACAATCATGAATGCCTTGATTTGACAGAGAATAAGACCAAAATCAGGATTGTATTACAGAGTTGAAATACACACAAACACACACAGTGTAAAGATGAAGGTCAGCCTGAATCTGCCCCTCCTCCACAAAATGAGACAACCTAACCTAAAAAACTATAGGTGTTCGTTTGGGCTCTTGTCAACTTATAAAGTCAAATATGTCGGAGTTTAATGCTGAATAAAAGCAATATGTTTGTAATGTCTTGCATTTAATGGCACATTTAGACTCCAGAGAGCAGCAGCATTTATTGTTCACAACCTGCGGGACATGGTCACATGATCTTTTACTTAAATGTGGTGATCCTCATCACCTCAGTAAGTCATAAAATAAGGCCACAGTTCAAGCTGCATTTCTGATTAGAAAAGGTGGGCTGCTGTCTACCAATTCAGTCCAAAACAAGCAAGGCAGGAATTAAATGATGTGACAGCAAACAACATTTTTCAACTATATCCTGAGTTTAAGTAACCAGATCTATTTCCAGGAACACGTTTTTCTAGAAAAGTTACAATAAAGTACATTTAAATGACGATGATTCAGGAGCGCACAGTTCATTTCATGTATTTTCCCAGGTGTTCTCGGGCAATGATGAGTCTTTGGATCTGAGCTGTGCCCTCATAGATCTAGAAAAGGAAAGAAGTCGATTAAAGAAAGCAAAGTTTTGCCAAACACCTCTGATATGAGGCACAAACATCGTCACCCACCTGGTAGATCTTGGCGTCTCTCATCAGTTTCTCTACCGGGTATTCGCTGTTGAAGCCGTTGCCTCCAAATACTTGAACAGCATCACTGGCCACCTGATTGGCGATGTCTCCAGCGAAGGCTTTGGCGATGGAGGCGTAGTAGGTGTTTCTGCGGCCCTGGTCCACTTCCCAGGCAGACCTCTGGTATGCCATCCTGGCCAGCTCCACCTTCATTGCCATCTCAGCCAGAAGGAAGGACACGGCCTGGTGCTGCGAAACAGAGGAGAGAGTTGATCCCAACTCATCACTGCACTTAATGAACAGCTGTGTTGTCAGTTATTATGATGATTACAGTAATGACAGAGCTGCCACTCTAATAAATTCTGTAATTCAGTCAACTCAAAATGAGAAACATCAGCTGCTGAGGACTTGAAGTGAACAAACCTCAGCGATAACTTTTCCAAACGTCTTCCTCTCCAGCGCGTAATTTGTAGCTTCATCGAGCGCCCTCTGTGCCAAGCCTGTCGCTCCTGCCGCCACCTGCAGTGCAAGAAGTACATTAGCAAAAATCAGAGTCTCTCATACATAATGTTTAAACTAAACCCCTAAACCCCTAAACCCCCAAACCACCTTTTTTCAGATGAAAACATGTCTGGTCTTGGTTATGACAGTCTCGTCCTGCTTAGGTCTTGCTCTTATCTCAGTCCCGGTTTAGAAAATACTGTGAGTTTATGTTTGTATATCCTCATAAAGCCAAAAGAGACATTCTATGCTACAAGAAGACACTCTGCCTCAAAGTCAAGTCAAATATGTCCAAACTGAAATGTTTTGTACCGCCCAGATTTTTAAAATTCTGATCCATTTAAATCCTTTGAAATGAACTCTGATAGAAACAAATTAAATCCTGTTTTCTTCTAAAGAAACAAAAACAGAAACAGTGAGTCACCTTTGGGGTAGCACAAGACATTTCAAAGTGGCATCACAGATGTTCAGTGCAGTTCAGTTGCAGTTTGAAGACCTACCGGTGGTCTCGTGTTGTCAAAGGCACCCATGGCAATTTTGAAGCCGGCCCCCTCTGCGACCAGGACGTTCTCCTTCGGTATCCTCACATCCTCAAAGGTGATGCCTCTGGTATCAGAGCACCTCTGTCCCATGTTCATCTCCTGCGAGCACAAAACAAACAGACATGTTATCATGACGCAGTGTCAAATTATTGGACAGCACAACAGGAGTAGATTACAGGACAATCACAGCTGGATAGGACATATGTCCCTATTAATTATAATCCAATTGTCTCTAATAATAATTCATATAGCACGTATCTACAAGTAGAATTTATTATCCGCTTCACAGAGAGACGTAATATTCCACTGAACTCAAAAATCTTAAATTAGAGGGATGTTTCTGTCTCTAAATCATATGACTGCACTGAAAGGTTTAAATCTTAAAACCCTGATTTTGTACCTTTCATGCAAAAATGTATGTGGAGCAGCCACTATGAAGAAGAGAAATTAACCTATTAAAGAAATATCCAGCACAGATAATCATTTTCTAGTTGCCAAGAAAATTACTGATCTCTGTTAGAGCAGTAAAAATAAATATTTCAGCTTCATCTTACCTTCCTCCCTACTTGAATTCCAGGAGTATCAGCATCCACAATGAAGCCGGTAAAAGCTTTGCTGGCTGGACATTTAGGATCCGAGTTAGTGCGGGCCAGCAGGAAGTACCTGGATATAAATGAAAAGACATTTAAAAATTCAAAATCACACAGACACAGACACAGAGTATGGAGAGTGTAGCATCACAGATCTGGCTGAATGAACTCACTTTGGACTCGCTGGTAACTTTGCTTTCAGTTTGTGAAAGCAAAGACCAATTTCTTATCCACCATGTGTATACGAGCTGCTGTAACAAGTGAATTTCCTCAGTGTGGGATCAATAAAGTCTAATACGACAGTCCTGCAATGAATCCTCCTTTCGTGAAGGCTAAAATGTTCACTAATGGATGAACGCGTTAGAGAGGTTGTTTCAACTTCATGATCATTCAACAGCACCACAAACTGCAGCCATAAAGTTGAATTGACATAAACTGGCCATCAAAACGTATTTTGTTACGTTGTTAGCGCTCAATCGGAGAAGAGGTGGCGAGTACACACCAGTTCGCTTTCCCACCATTGGTGATCCACATCTTCTGCCCGTTAACAACGTACTCGTCGCCCGTCTTCACAGCTCTGGTCTTAATGCCGGCCACATCAGAGCCCGCCCCCGGCTCTGTGACACAGTACGCCTGACAAAAACACACCACACAGTGTCAGCACAGTAATAAAGTAGTACTATGATATGTCAGGGCTTATGTTTTCTCACACACAGCCACATTGTGATTGTCGAGAACTGATATCTGATACGGGTCTTGTGCATGGGTGTGATGAAATGGCTCACTAGCGCTCCTCAAGGAAGTAGCTCACTTCAGGCCTCTGGGCTGTTAAAAAGCTCAGGAAACCCTGCAGCCATTCATTAATGACATGGTAAAACTGTTTTAAATTAAACACAGAGTGAGATAATCTCACTGTCAACAGTGCAGCGCTGTGTGGCAAGATTCAACATCTCAGCAGCATGTAAACAAATGTTCTAAACCCAAAGACATTCAGTTAACCATCACGTGACAAAGAAGATTCATTTTCTATAAATTGAGTAAGTCCTAGCGCAGTGCTGCACACGTCCAACCTGAGCTGGTCTAATCAGCAACATAACTGAAAGCACCTGTATGGGTATGAGAGGCCATCCACATATTAAGTTGTTTTTTTTGTTGTTGTTTTTTTAAAAAGGTAAAAACTGAGCAATAGTTAACAGTAGTTATTTTTTTTACTACAAACATGACTTTAGTTTAAAATATGACCTTTTAAAATTTAATTCTGTAAAAAACATTGTTGCTGGAGTTTTGAGCTCTTCAAACTTTTTCCCCCCTCTTCAAGCTGTTGCGGAAATCCCCACTCTGCTTCCACTAAATTAGATACTTACACACATGAGAGGCTCCTCGGTCATCCTTCCCAGGTATTTCCTCTTCTGTGCATCGCTGCCAGCTAAAATAACAGGCATTTGCTGTGTGGAAGAAACAGATCATCAGTAGCAGCAGTGCTCTTAACCCTCCTAATGCCTGACTCTGTTTCTAATAAAAAATAACATTGAAGTGAACAATGTGAGATGCCTTGAACACTACAGACAGATCCACAGTACAGGGCGGATGGAAAACTTTATGCTCATGGTGGATCCAGACTATTCAGTTAAATTCTGCAGTACACTGTAACATTTGTGTAAAATGTTGCATTATATAGGAGGAGTGGACCCATCTTACCCCTTGGTGTAAAGAAAACAACTCGCCTAACTCAAGAAATACTGAATAATTCAGTTAGTTTTGATATATTCACCACTGGGTAACAACTTACTCCCAGAGAGTTTGCTTCGATGGCAGTCTGTACTCCTGTGCAGCCGTAAGCCAACTCTTCTGTGATGAGGCAGTTGTCGAAGATTGTCAAGCCCATTCCACCTGAACACAAAAGAGACAAACATAACAGGTTTTTTCAAAAAGAAATCAAGACAACTTGCATGAAATAATCCATCTCCAATGACACAAAACAAACAGAACACAAGCTGGGGAGCTATTTCACGCAGAGGTTTCAATATGTGCGTGTGTATTTATTAATAAGGATGGCTATTGTTTTATCATCAATAAACTAAACTGATACAAAACATTGCGTGTCAGGCTTTGTGTGGCCAAAAACAGAGTCACAGAGAAGAAAATAACATACCATAATCCTGTGGAATGTGTCCGTTCATCAGACCGAGCTCCCATGCTTTCTTGATGATGGGGACAGGATACTGCAAAATGATTTGATACATTATTCAGATTTATTGTGCAGCACCATAGTCAAGGGAGACACTTGACTACCGAGCTCCAGGGTCATAGGGTGTACTTTGACCGAGGTGACTTTCAAAGACAAAAAGAAATAACCCCCCCCAACCCATATTTAATCTTACATACAGACTGACTGCAGCCTGATCTTTGGGCTATACTCACTTCACCACTCCTGTCATAAGCTGGCGCAGCGGGGACGATCTCTTCACGTGCAAACTTCCTCGCCAGCTGTTGGAACTCCTTTTGTTGATCTGTGAGCTCTGTGGGGTCGAGGGAGCAGGAGGACACATGATAAAGTTATTACAATATAATGATGAGCAACAAAAATCATATCTCATAGCACACAGTTCCTGATCAATGTTCAGTTGATGCTCATATGAGTCTCTGGAAACTTAAGTATATCCTTGAAATAATAATAAGGATGGTGCATTTTTTTCCCCAATAACTGTTCACATGGGCGTACGATAAAATGTGAAAATACCTTTTAAAAAAAAAAAGAAAAAAGATGCAAGTTCTACATCCTACTCACCAAATGCAAAGCCGGATGCTACATGGCTGCCGTGAGATGCTGAAGCACTGGCTGCAGCAGTGCTGGATCTCTGCAGTCGGACCCCGGACCGCACACTGGCTTTGAGCAGCTGTGTGTGTGTGTGGAGGAGAAATCAGCAATATACAGTGTTAAAGTTTAACTGCACACCTCTTATGTAATAGGTTACTAAAGCCCCAGTTTGTGCCATCCATGTATTCGGTTTCTCTGAGAAACAAATGTTTAAAAACCTAGAGGTCACTTAAAAAAAAAAAAAAAAAAAAAGGGTCCAGTATGTAAGAAGAAGGTCACTGAGCTGTTTTCGGACAATAAAACAAATGAATAATCAGTTGAAGATAATTTTGTTTTTGCCATCTTTAGATGAGACGTTTATATCTACACATGCCACCACGTTGATGTTTCTACTTCAGCCCAGAACAGACACACTAAACATCGCAACCACCATAGTTTCTCCTTCATGTTAGGAAGAAGAGGGTGAAGCGAGACACTGGTCCTTTAAATCAGAATCAGGATTACATTAATTGGACAGGTGTGTGCATTTCGGTTTCATTTTGTCTTAATGTCATTTATTTATTTTATCCTTTCACTTTATTTTTATCCTCTAATTTTTATCTTTAATAATTTTCTATGTTTATTAATTGTCCTTTTATTATTGACATGTTTTTACACCTGCGTTGCCTTCTGTTGGGTCTACTGCTCTGTAAAGGTGCTATATAAATATTGTTGTTGTTGTTGTTGTTGTTGTTGTTGTTGTTGCTATATAATGTACATACACAGACATAAATCTAGCTAAAAACAAGTACAACAAGCTTGACAGGTAAACATGAGCTTTAAACTATGTACAGATAAATTATATAAGAGTGTTAATTAATAGAAGAATAGTGCAAAGGATGCTAAAATAAATATGGTTTATGTAGCAGGTTGCTTTATGTACATAGATAGATAGACAGAAAGACAGATATTCTGCTACGAGGTGACACCTCTCGTCTTCAGTTTGGTGTTATGTTTTATTAATCGACCTTCTGTTTATCTCCAAAGATAACCAGCCAGCTAGTTATTTTTCCATGACTCACATTTTAACGTTCACACATCACAAATTTCAGCTAAACCTTAAAACTGCAGCTCAGTGTGAACAAATAAATAAATAAACGTGAAGCTAGAGACAGAGTTAGCTCGCTCGTTAGCCGGTGAAGTTTCTGCATTTGAAGGAGTTAAATGTCGGTCAGGAAGGACAACGAGCGACAGAGACCAGCCTTTAATGAACCTAAACTATGAAGACATGCTGGTGAATTACAGCTAAAGTCAATTTAAAGACACTAACCTTGTTGAGCAGCATTGTTGACGCGCAGTATAAACAGACGTTACTAACAGACGCCACCTTTGGCCCACATACGTGTGTGCATAATGAGCGCCCTCTCGGCCAATCACAGGCAGCGCTTTTGATCACGTGTCAAGCGTCGGCATCCGGAAAACGACTTTTGCCCCACATTGTTACCTCTGATAACCTCCATGTGTCATAGCTGCTAATTAATCTGTTTTTAAGTGATTAGAATAATTAAATAATTAAATACTAAGAAGGTCATGAGGTCCCAAAAGGTGCTGTGTATTTATATATAAAATGTAACTAAAATAAATGTTTAAATTTACACTTGTGTGGAAAGAATTCAATTGGAAATTAAAAATGATTCTTCAGGACACCTTCATGTACTTCAAAATATGACAAAAATAATACCAATTTATGCTATGAGGAAATGTAAACAGATCGGGGAACACACTCACATCTTTTGGGATTGCCCGATGTTGGCTCAAAGCATTCTGAAAATTAAATTACAGCTGAATCCATTACATTATATACTGGGTTTGACTCCAGGGGAGGATATAGGGAAGAGAAAAGCCCAACTATTACAGATTCTCCTACTCGTGGCGAGGAAAATGATAACCCTGTGTTGGCTCAGACCTCTACCTCCCACCCTTCAACAATGGCGAGAGAGACTAAAGAATGTTTATTTGATGGAAAAGATAACTGCAAAACTTCATGTAAAAATTGATTTGTTTTTGGTTTTGTGGGCTCCTGTCACTTTCCATTTTGGATGGTCAGACAGATAAATTGGTAACGGCTGGTCGTAAGAAGCTTTGTCTGTATTGTATTTTTCATTGTTCCTTGGTTGTTGTGTTTTGTTTTGTTTTTAGTGTATTGTGTTGTGTTGTTTTTTATATGCATAATTTTAAATAAAAGAATGTTCAAAAAGAGAATATTGTATAAGAAAAGGCATAAAAAAGCACACAGTGTGTCTTTTTAACTGAAATGTTGTTCAGGTTGGTCAGTTACATTAGGTAGAGAAGCCAATCACAGTTTAGTTGCATTGCAATAATGAATAATGAAACATATTTTTATTAGCATATTACAAAAAGAAAACAAAAAGATGGAACATACTTACAACATAAAACAGCAACAGGCAGTTCTACAAAATAAAAGGCAAAGTGTATTTCAGTGTGATGTGCTATGAGGACAAAGATGTATTCGGGATAATAAATAAACCTGACTTAATTGATACACTGGGGAGGGATGGGGGGGTTAGCTTAGCTCTAATATACTCAATAAATGGTTTAGAAATTCGATCAAATTTATCAGATGGGCCATGTATTGTGTGTCTTAGTTTCTCTCGCTTAAGATACTGCATCACTTGCCCCAGCCACCGAGCTGGACTCTGGCTGGAGGAGACTTCCACTGGAGAAGGATCAGCCTCCGTGCTAGTAAAGTTCCCAGTGTGATTTGATTTGATAGAGTGCAGAAAGCTGTCAAGAAGTACAGTTCATACAATCTTACAAGTGTAGTGGCCTGCGTTTTTCAAGGAAGGCTTGGCTACACAGTCCAGTCAAATGATTTTTAAATCTAATACTTGAGCACGGCTCTTAGCCATTGTGAAACATGTTTTGAGTGTTGTGTTTTTGACGTATTAAACTTGTTTGTTCCTTGTTATCCGATTACAGATGTAAAAGAAAGGAAGAACTGGTTTTTAGATTTGTTCACGCCTGACTGGTTTAGATTTGGTTACACTGCCATTTAAAAAAAAAAAAAGATAATTGTGACAATGGATACTAAATTGTTAAGGAAGTGCATTTGTATGTAACTTTTATTGGTAATTTCTTCATTTTTGTTAGTTTGTTATTATAATAAAACCTCCATCGAACACTCCTTTGTCTCATGATATGACATTCAGAGGTGAAAATAAAACTTGATTAGCTGAGCTCTCTCCATTTTGTGGTGACTGCGTGCATCTGAAGCCATTAGAGATGCATGTGAACCTATAGTAAATTATCTTGTGCGCACATCTTTTGGCATGGCATTTGAGCAAGGAATTGAAAGGAAAATTAGTCATTGCCAGGATTTCTTGTACTACCTCAAACAGTACACCAGAGAGCAGCCAAGAGAACCGGTTAGAGGCTGCTATCATATGCCACACAGCCAAGGCAACTACCAAACAACTAATAAAGGAACACTATGGCAATGATGATTACAGTAGTGTACATAAAAAAAGGCCTTAACATGGCCACCAATAAGGTCAGAGGATGTAAGTTCTCTTCAAGCATTTATGTTGTTTTTGAAAGGATGCTGTAACATTATGGGAAGTTTACAGACATCGATACACCTTCAAACCTCAAAGATCCTGTGATGAAACCCCCATTCAAGTTGAGGTAATGAATGAAAATAGAGCAATGTTTCCTGATGTGGTAAGCTTCTGCTCTGCGTGGTTTCTGGTCAAATTGACAAAGACCCTTTCCAGGTAGGAAAGGTACAGTACTCTTAGTTCAACTGAGGAGCAAAACAGGGTTCCTTGAAAGTGCTGTCAACAAACTTAACTTTATGTTAATGAAATCATGCAGCTCAAGAACTGACGGTAAATATCAGAGCCCAACGTTGACTATGTGCTTGCAATGAAGAAATAAGTTTTTGGCTAAGGGCACGTCAAGACAGTTATAAGCCAGTATGTAGTATCCACTTTTTGATTTAACCACTAGGGGGAGGTCTTTGTGTACAGATGTTTTAATTAGATACTGCAAGGTTAGTGTTAGGTCTGTAGGTGGTGACAACGCACAACCAGACAAATCAAGACAAGAAATTTAGGTAAAATTATTCATTTCAATATTCAATAAATGGGAACGTAGCTCAAAGGAAAGTATCTGAAACTGTGAGTCTTGTTTTATTGGAAAGGAAGTCGAGAACAACGCATCACCTCTGAAGTGACTAAGAATTTGAAGTTTTCACAGTCATTACAGAAACTGAATCATATTTTATGGAGAAACGTGGTGGCTGCGGCTCAGGAGAGCGGGTCATCCACCTATCAGATGAGTGGGAGTTCAATCCAAGCCTCCTCCAGTCTGCATGTCGAAGTGTCCTTGGGCAAGATACTGATCCCCAAATTGCTCCTGAAGGATGCACCACCGGTGTGTGAATGCGTATGAATGGTTAGCTCCTAAAACTGATGAGCAGTTGGCACCTTGAATGGCAACCAATGCCATCAGTGTAAAATCGTGTGTAAATTGGTGAATGAGATATGGAGTGTAAAAGTGCCTTGAGTGGTTGGAAGACTAGAAAAGCGCTACATTAGTACAGTCCTTTACCCATTTACCATTTGTCCAAAGAGGGTCAAACACAGCACCTACTATGCATACAAATACTTTGTTTAGAGCATACTGACACCTTTACACTACCCATGAAACACCTTGTTTGAGAAAGTAGTCACCAGAGAGTAGATGATCTAACCCTACAAACCGTGTGGCCTCATTGAAATAAATTCTCCTATTTATATCAAGTGTTTATTGTTTCTATCAAATCAGCACAGGAACTTGGGGTTGACGCCTAAACCTCATGACCTCTTGGCACAGAGAGTCAGGTCAGAAGTCTGGTGGCTCTGACAAATAATAAATGGTAAGAGTTAATAAAAGAACAAAAGACAAATGTTATCAAATCCACGTCCTTCCTTCCCATCCAAGACAACCCCTCCTCAACCAGCAAGCCTCAAATCACTCACAAGACTTTAAGCAGAAGCTTTGACGATCTGGACATCCCTTACATCAATGAGGATGAAGAGCTAACAAGTTGTAATATTTGGAATATTCTCAAGTTTGTGTTAATAGAAGAGCTGTGTTACGTCAAAGAGGAACTGTGCACTTTGTCTAATAGACATTTCCATTTGTCAGTGCTGCTAAGGAAACAACATGCTTTTAAAATGTATACATAATTAATGGGAGATTATATGGATAGTCCCGATGGAGCTTTTAAAACATAACAGATCTGGAGTAAGACAGCCAAGACTGCTCAGCCTCTTTATACCAATACACTGTACGTGATTATGTGAACATATTTCAGAACTGTACTGTACATGTTTTATAAAAGTTAGGTGAAGTTGTTTTGATCACACTGGATTGTACAAGTGTACCCAATGAAGTGGCCAGTCAGCATTCTGACCTTTCCTGACATGTTTTTGTAGTTTAAGTGTGCAGTTATGTGTAAAAGCTGTAATAAATAATGAATAAATATAAATAAATAATAATAATAAAACTTCTCTGTCCTTGGTGAAATTGTTTGCTTTTGGTTTCATTTTTTGTGATTTTTCATCAAGAATGTTCTTCGGGAGTTTTTAGTGACTCACTATAAATTTCTTGTGGTTGCACACACCCCGTGGCAGATTTGTAACACAAAAGGTTTCATTTTGAATAATTTCCCTGCACATTCTTGTCACAGAAATCTAATACTTGAGCACGGCTCTTAGCCATTGTGAAACATGTTTTGAGTTGTGTTTTGACTGCCAGTTCCTGTAGTTGTGGTTTCGTCTGTAAAATGATACCTCAAAATTCACAGGCATGCTTTTATACATACATGTATTAATGGCTGGTTAAAATATTTCAGTTATTTTGTTGATCTCATGTTTGTCTAATTCAACATTTCTCTTTAACCCTGACAACATAAACAATCTGTAGCCCTGTAGATGTGACACAAAATATTACTTTCTGAATTATTTTGAGACAAGAGCAAGAGTGATACGTTTTAAACTTAAATGTTAACATTATCTTCATGCAAGTTTAACGTATTAAACTTGTTTGTTCCTTGTTATCCGATTACAGATGTAAAAGAAAGGAAGAACTGGTTTTTAGATTTGTTCACGCCTGACTGGTTTAGATTTGGTTACACTGCCATTAAAAAAATAATTGTGACAATGAATACTAAATTGTTAAGGAACAGTGCATTTGTATTGTGACAATGAATACTAAATTGTTAAGGAACAGTGCATTTGTATGCAACTTTTATTGGTAATTTCTTCATTTTTGTTAGTTTGTTATTGGCATCTTCACATTGTCTTCACATGTTTAAACACCCCTTTTTTAAATTGAATTTTGGACGTTTATCAAGCTTCTAAGCTGTTCAATTCAAACATATTTTTCGTACTGAAACATTTTTTTTATTAATTTGATGTCTGTTAACAAATAAAAAAATAAAAAATTGGATTATACTGAGGTGCAGATGTTTTAACTCATGTAGATAGGGTGTGTGTATCCTGTCTTTTGCATGTCTCGCATACTTCCCTTAGTTGGCCTCTGATTTACTGAGGCTGGCAGGGAGAGACAATTATAAATTAGTAGTACAAGGACAAGAGAGACAGGCTAGGGGAGTACCATTTGGATATAAAACATAATGCTCATTACTGAGCAGAAAACCAAAAAGGAATGTTATGATATTATCTGTATCAGGTGGGAGGGGTCCGAGACAGACCATTTTTAAAAAATGTATAAGAACCAACTGTTAGAGCTCCTCAGGGAGCCTTTTCTCTGTAACCCCTTTTGTGTGTTGCACTGTTAAATGCTCCTTCTTGTACAAGAATAATAAATCCAACTTAAACTTTGATACTTTGAATCCACTCCTCCTTATTCAAGGGTTTTTCTTTAAAAAAATTAAAATGTCTTTGCTATTACTGAATTGTTTTTAGATTAGATTAGATTAATAGATTAGATAGATTAGATATACTTCATTCATCCCACCACATGGAAATTACTTGTTACAGAAGCAGAGGAAAGTGTAGAATTAGAAAAAAATAGAAAAGGCAAAAAATAAAATAAATAAAAGTAAACAGACAGAAATATCTAACCTCCACAATCAACCAACCAAAAACAATCAACCTTCAAAAAAGACAAGTACTGAGGATAAAAGTGGCATGATATATAAAAAGAGTATTGTAATGTAAAGTGACCATAGTGTAAGAAATATTGCAAAGAAAGTGACCATGATACAAATAATATTATTATTGCAAGAGTAGTGATCATAATATAGATAATATTACAAAAGTAAGTGACCATGATATAAATAATAACTGCAAGGTATAAATGAAATAGAGGAGAGGAGGATGCTGAATAAACTGTTATCCATCATGGACAATGGACAGCATCCTCTCCATCACACAGTGGACAGACAGCGGAGCACCTTCTCCCACAGGCTGCTACAGCTCCGCTGTCGAAGGGACAGATACAGGAAATCTTTTCCTGCCACACTGTACAATAACAGCTAAAAAAAAACACACACACAAAAACAAAAACAAACTCAGGTCAGTTTTCTTCACACATATTGCACATTTCTCCTTTCTTACTTTGCTCTAAATCAATACTGCCAATTTACTGTATATACTTTTGTACAATATATTTTATTTACTATTGCTATTTTGATATTTTATTATGTATAGTTTGTTCTCTGTGTTTTTTATTCTTAAGTTGTTGTCTATCGTCACTGTGTGTAATGCTGCTGCTACACTGCAATTTCCCAGCTTGGGATAAATTAAAGTATAAAGTATATCTATCTATAAAATAGAAAAAAAAATGCAATGAGACATGAACAGGAGACTACAGCATGATTTTACAAGTAGCTGAACATGTACACGTTATTCATGCACATATCAAATCACCATATAAGGGATTTCCTCTTCAGACACCGAACCCGCGGTGTGTTGTTCACAAATCACCATTCGAGGATCAATAGCACCAACGTTTTCTTCTGAGCCAATCAGACGCAGAGTCTGTACTCGCTGTTGTATCATTCAGCCAATCGGCGAGCAGTGTTGCAGAGGGCGAGGGCGGGTCAATATTTAGTCCAGGAAGACGGTTAGAAGTGAGGTGGGGATGAGAAATCATCATTAGCTTCGCTGCTAGCTGCCCCTGGCGCCGATGTCGATGTGTTGTGGCCGAAATCAGTAGATTATTTCAGTTCCGACAGGCGCGACGATGGCCCTCTGACACCCAAGAATGGACATAAGTTAACAATGACGGGGGAGAAAAAGAAGAAAAAGCGGCTGAACCGCAGCATTCTTCTTGCAAAGAAAATTATAATAAAAGATGGAGGAAGTGTGAGTTAAATATTTATTTAATCTTCGTCAACTTGCCCGAGCTTGAGCCAGGCTGGCTTTTTTGAAGTTTAGTTAGTTAGTTATTTATTCCGTGGGAGAAAAAAAAAACGTAAGAAGCGGGTCTTTTTTTGTTTTTGTTTGTAGCTTTCCGCCTTTTCCCGACGGACGTTATAACCGTTAGCTGGGTCCAACCGTGCTAAGTGGCTAACGCAGCGTTAGCCGTTAGCGGCCTACGTCTGCTCGTCGTTTACACGTCAGCTCAGGTGTTTAACGCCGTCAACGTTAGCTGTGTGGGTTTTTTTCTTTTTTTTCTTTATCTACCTTACTGCTATTGTTCCCTTTTTTTACATCATAAAACCAGCACCTCATGTTGACATTTCCACGCGTTTGTTCAAATCTTATAAAGGTGGGTGGGAGCGGGGGGGCTAAGGTTAACGTTAGCGCACTTAGCATATGTGTTTTAATTCGCGTTATTTATACGTGGCTGCTACACATAAGCTACATTTTTTTTTTCCTTGTACCACCTATTTAATCGATTTAAGAGACAAAGCAGGGTGTTTGTAAATGTGACATTTGAGCACTGGGTTTGGAAAGCTAAAAAAAAAAGCTAAACCTAAACATCAGCTGTTTAAAGGTAACATCGCTTTTAAGCTGCTGAAGAATATAGATGGTTAAATATCAGTAGTCATGAGCTTGTTCTCTCTGTGTTTACACTTTCTTCTTTGGGGGTCATTGACACCTGTAGTTCAGGTCTGTCATGATGCCTCTTACATGTATGCATCCTCAATAGGCAGATCAAATAGTCAGCTAACTAACTATCATATAAGCAAATCTGGTTATTTGGATTGGTGTAAGTGGTGATTGTGCCAAATTAGGCTGCTGGCTAGTAGGATTGTTATAAATACAGTGAGGCATCAGTGCTGATTATGTAATCAGTTGGACAGCTAGATGCTAAACATGCTGGATATTCATATGAAGACCCACAGAGCTGCAGACAGACACTGTTGTGTTGTTGTCGTCTGTCAGTTTAGATCCTGTCGTTTCGTTGACAGCCTCGTGTCTGTGTATGTCTTAAACGCCTGACAGGAGTGGCTCTGATCCAGTGAAGATGATTGTTATTGCCTTACTGTATTACCACAGCTACAGTCTGACCACTCAGCCCATTAACATTTCACTTTCCACATCCAGCCATAGCATCTAACGCTCGCACGTCAGTAGCAAATTGTGTGCACTGCAGCCGATCGTCATTTCAGCGCAGAGGAAGTTGCAACATCCGCACAATGAGTTGCTTAAAGATTGTTACTCATTTTGTGAAGTGAAGCAGATTTTCCTCTGAAATTTCTCTGATACTTTCAGCCTCTCCACGTGGGGAAATTTGACAAACCACATGAAGGTGTAAGCTTTGCAGCAAGTGTGTTTTTGTGAGGTTGGCCCTGGCCTACTTTTACAGTTTTCTCAATTATTACACCTCAGCATCCGCGCTCACGCCATCATACTTTCTCTTTACCTCACAGACTTGTACAGATTTTAATTGACTACTTCTCCAGGGAGTGGGTTTTATCTGTATGTCTATTTGTGTTTTACTCAGTACAGATATAGGTCTTTTATTTAGAGTGACCCAGTAAACTATAGCACAGAATAATTGTTATGTTAAACCGTTTGGTGAAGCAACACTAAACCTAAATACTTCTTCTTTTGCTTCCGTCTGCATTTACTTGTCATTTGTAATCAGTGTAAGGCAATGTAACTAATACTGCAGATGTCGCGTAAACAGCTTAACCGTGTAGTCTCACTCACATTAATGTCATAATTAGAGTAAGTACAACTGGATTAATAGACCCGTGGCACTCGCCTGTTTTTAAATTAGTCTTGCCACGTATGCAGCTTAGTCGCTTCTTGTTTTGGGCTTCTCGGTTTCGATGCCGCGCAGGCGCAGTAAACGTCATGTTGTGGAATAGATACAAAGTGTGGTTTGTTTGTGTTGGTGAAAAATATAACCGCTTCATTTTAGCAGCAGATATCTAAAGTCAGTTCTAGTTTGTGAGTAGGTTAATCAGTGTAGAAAACGATACGTTGTGTTATTTTCTAATCGTCTACAGGATGCTGGCAATTTTTTCAGTGGGAGCGGGTCCTCTTCCATTGAGGCTGCCATGTTGAAACACCATGTTTATACAGTAGCCCAGAACAGACAAACTAAATACTGACTCTAGACAAGTGTTGTTTCTCCTTTACATGATGTACGGAGATTGCAGCTAAATCCTACACACTACACCTTTTTAAGGAAGTTTCCATGAATCATGTAAATTAGTCCTAAATTTCCCATAAGTTGTTTATTTATAATATTCAAATCATTTGTCTAGATGTAAATCTACTGATCGTTGTCTAAGCCTGTTGTGTCCCGTGAGCAGATGTCAGTTTATTCAACCTTGTTGCCATCGCTCATGCTGCAAGTCAAATTTTCTCCTGTCAGACAGCTCGGAGTCGGGTGGTAAGCAAAATTACTCGGCTGCGGGCTGCCCGACAGGATCAGGTGATTGTTTGTTGGTCCTCAGCCAATCACCTTTTGTGTTTGTGTGTGTGTCTCTCTTTCTGTCTCCATCCAGCCTCAGGGAATCGGTGAGCCAAGTGTTTACCATGCTGTGGTGGTCATCTTCCTGGAGTTTTTTGCATGGGGTCTCCTTACCACCCCAATGCTCACGGTAAGCCAGGACACGCACACACACTCACATAGACACATTATGTAGACTGACATAACGGTTTGTAATATATTCATACGCCTACACCTCTTTTCTGGAAACCTAGCCAAAGAGTGGCATTTCCCATTGACTGGAATCAAACAAGGCCTAACAGTGTCTATGAATGATTGAATGCCTAATCAAATGAGCAAAGCTCCAGTCGCAGATGTTTTGCCAAAGCGCTAATGGACTGAGAAATATGAAAAGGGCATCAAACAGTTTGTATTGTCCAAGCACCAGTTCTTTGTTGAAAAGGGCTTATCAGGAGGGAGGTCACTGGTTTGTGTTGTCGGGCCACAGCGCAGATGCCTGCCAGGCAAACACCACGGCGCACTGTGGAGTAGCACCGTTTAAGTATTTGCAACTCGAGCGAGCATTGTTTGGAGGATTTTCATTCCAAAATGCAACCAGTGTTTTTGGAAGAAAAAAAAATGGCAGCGGAAAATCAGTCAATAATTGAAAAAAACAGACAATCCTCTAAAGTAGATCTAATTTGTGCCAAAAAATGACTCATTATGATGATATGCTTTATGTGTATTAATAGTTTTTCTGTCTTTAGCGTTCATTTCTTTTCAGCCAAGCTCTGTGTGAATTAAATTCCCATCCAGTTTTTTTTCTTTTTTTTTTTTTTTTAAACCAACTCGTCATTCTCAGCCAATCTGAATTATTTTGGCTAGAAACTGGTATCTCCAAACAAATGATGAGCAAACATCTGTGAGCCACATGATGTAAACCAGACAGGCTTGTGCAATACACGCTCTACAGCAGCAGCCTCTTGTTTGTAACTGTTGAGCATTAATTACTAGGGGTTTGTTGCCCTCAAGATCCCTGGGCGGAGGCAGGATTTGCATTTTGGGCTAATCAGAGGGCGCCTGAAGATGAGAGGGACTGCTTCGCTGCTCCCAATGAGCACACACTGCTTCATTAGTATCCAGCAGAAACAGTCTTCACTGAGCATTCACAGGCTGTGTGTGTTGGGTAACTGACTCCCAGAGGAAGAGAGGGCTTTCTTAGCCATGCCACGAGCTTCCCCTCTGTACCCTGAAACAATACTCAGACCCTGATGTTCAGCTTCTGTCAAGCTTCACATGCCCTAAATTAAACCAAGGCTTCATGTTCACGCACCAGTGTCAATGACACTCCGTATTTGCTGCACACTGACGTTACGGACTTTGAACTGAACATCCCTCAGATTTTTAACAATGTGAACAGCACTTTCACCTACATTCCCTCAGGGAACAGAGTGTCTGGCTACAACCTGAAATACTTCATTATGGCTCTTTTCAGATTTGTGGCCCAGCAGCTGCCAAGTTCTGCTCTATATTTGTGTTTCATGTGTTTTAAAATAGAAGCCATAAAAATTCAAATTCGAACTATACACAAAGTAAACTTTTTTTTATGCAAATCCAGCTGATTGTGCCGCCTAGATACTTCCTAGTCTGCAGTGGAAGTTTGATAACAGAGCAGTTTCCCAGCAAACACTTATAATCATCTTAAAAAAACAAAAAAAAAACAGAAGTCACTAAAACTCATATGGGACGTGATCGAGATTTGACAAAGAGGCAAGCTTTATTTTGTCAGGTTTAAATAAGGCTCTCTTCTCCTTTCCGTGGTTACACTCTGACCGACTGTCATATTCACTGAAAGGATGAATGTCAACAGAGCGTAGGAAGATGGACAGTTCATAACAGTTAAAGGTGCTCTACTATCCAGTCTAGCAATAACAATGAATGTCAACTGTAACCATGACAACACTCGATAGAGAGTAAAACTGGAAAACCAAAACTTTGGAAACTATTAAGGTCACTTGACTGCTTTTAACATCAGTGTGAGTGTCCTTTCTGATGAGTCTATATTTTGTTCTGTTGAGGCTGATTTGGGTTGACTCAGACCATGAAACATGTTCAGGAGGAAAAAGTGTTTTTAAATCCAAACTCACATTAGACGGTAGAGACCGAAAAAGGTTGTGTGTTGTTTTTGACGACCAAACGTAAATGTAAATTTAATAGGATTTAGAGCTCACTTGAGGAATGACAGCCATGTTTATCTGCAGAGTGATCCCAGCTTTTAACTCTGGAACCAGACTTTTTATAGGTATTAGAGTGTACTTGAAACCAGTACGGTGCCAGGTGGTACCAGGTGTTTGTTTTTTTTAAAGAACACATTTTATGTAATCAAATGGAGACATGAGTGTAAGTATTTTACGGTGCGGCCCATATGCAGAGGCTCAGTTGTTTGACACAGCAGTTCAGGGTTCAAATCCGACCAATGTCCATTTTCTGCATGTCACCTTTTTTTTCTGGTGTGTTATGTATATGTGTTACTTTAGGACAGAAACCTCATGAAGTAGATTTTTTCTGCCAATGATTAATTTTAACTTTATTTTCTTAACTCCATTTTTTTGGGTACATTTGCTAGACTTTTGTCCGATGGCGTCACACTTGTTTTCCCACCTGGCTGAAGTTTAACCCTGAAAAGTACATACACAGGCGGAGGTCATTGTTTGAAATGTGATGCAGACCATGTGGATTAAGTGGTTTCATGTCGTGTTATCTGTGTTTGTTCTCCAGGTATTACACCAGACATTCCCCCAACACACATTCTTGATGAATGGGCTTATCCATGGAGTCAAGGTAAGACACTGGTGCATTACTGTATAGATTTATGTGACCAGAACAATAAATACATGAAGAAATATGTGCTGTTTTACTAACATCAGCACTGCACTGTTTAGCTTTTGGGAGATTTGCTGAGCGTGTGTGCTCTTGTTCAGTGACGCCCTGCTCGACACTAATGCAGTGACATGTTAACACCTGCAAGCTGTCCAGTAACCATAGCAGGTTCCCCGGCTGGCCACAGAATAGCTCACTGAAGCACCTTTAGAGGGTGAAGTGCCTCAAGTGCACCTTGACTGTCTTTATCAGGGAAAGGAAAGCATGTCTGAAGACAGTCGGAGGGTGCAGATCTTCTATTTTCTTGTCGTTAAGGCTGCTGTGATGTCGAGGGAAAAACAATATTCTTCGCTAAAGAAATAATCACTGTGAACAAGAGCTGATGATCTGATGCTAAATTGAGTTGACACATCTATTATTGACCATCGTAAAACCACTCCAGGGCGATCTATTGTCTGTATGTTGAAGATAACGGACTGATCGGTTTGTCAAGACAAAAAAAAGAAACAAATGTATTTTTCATTATGACAAATGAAGTATTATTAGATATTTTCTATCAGCAAGATGAGATTATTTTAAAGTGTGCCCCTTCACCACATGTGTCAGTCAGTTCTCACACCAGCAGGCCTTAGGTGCTTCCTTATAGTCTTGTTTTCTCTGGCGTCACATCTTTTTTTAGCATTTCTTTCCAGTCTGCCAGCCACAAGACAAGACTTCACAGTCCGCAGACAAGAATGTAGATTGCCCAAACAATAGATGTAATTGTATAGATAGTAATATGTCCCTGGTGTTAATTTTTTACTTCAGAGTTAACCATAAGTGCAGTTTTAGCAGAGATTGTTACATTTCAAACAAACCTGCAAGTTTAAAAGCTGGCTTTGTGCGTGAGTGTACTCAAATCACAATCCCAGTGAATCTGTCAAGTGCTAACTTCACTCAAGTTATCCATTGACAGCACTTTTCTGATACATCCACCACCTCTGTGTTCCATGTCCCCCTCCGTCCCTCTCTCCTCGTTCTTTCCAGGGCCTATTATCCTTTCTCAGTGCTCCTCTGATTGGAGCGTTGTCGGACGTATGGGGACGCAAGTCTTTCTTGCTGCTTACGGTCTTCTTCACGTGTGCACCTATCCCACTGATGAAGATCAGCCCATGGTGAGTGCAAAACACAGACAACTCCGTACAGTTATTTTATTACTACAGAACACACTACAGCTCCAAAAGTTCTGTCCGTTTTAGTTCATCTGTGCCGACAAACCCGTACTCTTGTCTTCTTTCAGGTGGTACTTTGCAGTCATCTCCATGTCCGGCGTTTTTGCCGTCACCTTCTCTGTGATCTTTGCCTATGTGGCGGATATCACGCAGGAACATGAGAGGAGCACAGCGTATGGTTTGGTAAGGAGATGCCGGCCTTTAAACTCCTCCAGAATTATGTAATCCAAGGCTGCATTTAAGGAAAGATCAGTCCTATGCTGGTTTGCTCAGCTCTGTGTTTAACCTCCGTCCAGGTATCGGCTACCTTTGCTGCCAGCCTGGTCACCAGTCCGGCCATTGGAGCCTACCTATCTGTGGCCTACGGCGACACCTTGGTGGTGATCTTGGCCACAGCCATCGCCCTGCTCGACATCTGCTTCATCCTGGTGGCCGTGCCGGAGTCACTGCCTGAGAAGATGAGGCCAGCATCATGGGGAGCACCCATTTCCTGGGAACAGGCGGATCCCTTCGCTGTGAGTAGCAACATAACGCTGTTAATAATTTTCAGTCGGTTATGACCCGGCATTATGTTCAGGTTGTTTCCAAACAAGCAGCAGTTGATTAGAGTGTTTTATGGGAATAAAGACAAGTTTGCCTCGCTGTTGAGTCGAAGCTTTTACATCACAGTGAAATCTGTAAAGGACCTCATGCTGGGAACGTACTTGAGCGTGTTGCTCACAGTAGAGTTCCTTCAGTCTCAGAAAGTTTGTTTGATTTAATCATTTTCCTGCACAGCAGTGCACCGATACCTAACTAGATTATTTTATTTCTAAGAGAGTAATGCTTTAGCTTCAGGGTTGACTTGGTTTTTTATAAGGAAAAGTAACTGTAGTGTACTTTTTGTTGTATTTGCGTGTGCAGATCTGCTCAGATTTTATTCATCTTTGCTGCTTAAAGTCAAATAGTAGCATAGATTTTCAAGTAACATGACACCAGACTGAAAAGTGGTGTTTCGCTGCTCACCGGTTTAAAATTTCAAGCCCCCTTTTCACCTCTGACCACACACAGCATCACTGATGGATGCGGTCAGGAGTGTGTTTGAGTGTGTGTGTCGTTGTTGTAACCACACTCAGCCGTGACGTTTAAGGTTCCTGGAGTACACATGTATGTCAGTGCAGCAAGGCAAAGAGCGGAACCGCTGGAGGTCAACAAATCCACGACATTCAGGAAGTTTCTCCGTCATGGATGAGTGCAGTTTGCAGTTTGCGTACCTGCACGTAGATCATATCATAGAGACTTCCAATGAAAGTGACGGGGGGACAAAATCCACAGTCCTTCTGTGCAAAAACAAACTCCAGTGTTTATCTATAGATAACAGTCAGCACTCGGAGTGAGACAAATCAAGTATCTTCCAAAGTTACACAAAGTAACCGCCCTTAAAGGACACTGTGGAAATTCTGTCTAGAGAAAGAAACTGAGGGAATTTTGTGCTAAACAAGCTGAAACTTTGGAAAAATACTCACTTGATTTGATGAACTCTGCTGGAGTTTTGATGGATAACACAGACTGTTCAGATTTTTGTTCCCTAAGAATGAATCTGTTCATGACCACTGTGAAATAGGAATGATTACGACAAGCTAAACCTGTTTGAATGTACACACAAGCATGTGAATATTGCTTTAAGACACACTTGTCCTTTGCAGGGTCCGAAGACAGTTACGTTGACATAAATATAGACTATATATACTTTTTTCTTTTTAATACCTAAGGCGTACTGATGAGACAGCATGTCATGAATGCTGCTGACTTATTAGCCACACAACAAGTTACATCATTTCTCGCTGTTCTCTTGGCCAGTCTCTTCGTAAGGTGGGCCAGGACTCCACGGTGCTCCTCATCTGTATCACAGTGTTTCTCTCCTACCTCCCCGAGGCCGGCCAGTACTCCAGTTTCTTCCTCTATCTCAGACAGGTAACGCTCCTCCCTCCCTTACACATTTGAAAAATGAAAGATGTTGCCGCCTTGTTATTTTAAGTTGTGGTTTTGTCAAGAGGGATGTTATCAGTTTGATATCACCATCTTTAGTGTCGTACTTTAGCTTAAAAAGCTGAAACTGCTGCTGCAAAGCTCAGGGAATCATCTCAGCACAACTTGAGGGGGGGAAATCTGCCCAACACACATTTTCACCTACATTACTTTAAGATGACATTAGCAGGTTTGGCGAGTGCTGATGTATTTTAAAACACAGATAGACAGAAACGGACAGCTTCGTTACATAATAGTACGGTAGCATCTGGAATCAGCTGGCAGCTTTCGAGATGAGCTCCTTTTCCAAAGAGCCTGAAATAAGGTCTGTTAAGTCTGTGTAAACAGTGTGTGTGTGTGTGTGTGATGAACCAGTCTGGTGAGTCTGACACACACACTCGCCGTCTCCTACTTCTCTGTGTGACCATCTTGAAAAAGACAGCAAAGTAGGTCTGCAGTGTCGGGTCTAACAATGCTCTTCACGCCATTCTGTCTCCTTTTACGCAGCAGTTGCTTTATCATATATCTCTCCAACGTTCATCGTCATAAATTATACACACCGTGCACCAGCTGCCCTGCTCCTGATGCTGCATATTTGACCCAAATACACCAGAGAACACAAAGAGGAGTTAAAAGAAAAGCACTTTTTGTTGTTTTTAAGGCGCAGTAGTAAACAGTGTGTAAAAAACGGCTGAATGAGATACGTGCATGTTTCTGACTGCTTCTCGTCGTGTCCTAACCTGTGTTATCTGAACGCTCTTACCCCCTCAGGTCATAGGCTTCTCATCAGAGACAGTGGCGGCCTTTATCGCCGTTGTTGGAATCCTCTCAATACTAGCTCAGGTACTGAAAAACTCCACTTCTGCTGCTGAATTACATGAAATATTTAGCCATCTTGTCCTTGTGTTGCAGGTTTTGTATCATATATCCCAATGATTTGGTTTATGAAATACTGATAAACTTAATTTGACAACTTGAATCAATCAATTCAAATTTTATTTGCATATCCTGAAATCACTAATTTGCATCAAAGCCCTTTTCTGTTTGTACACCACGCCCTCTGTAGATCCATGGATTGGGAAATGAAACAGAGGACAACTCCTTGACATAATATATAATACATAGTAAAGACATAATACTTGCTTATTTTCTCCAAAACACAACGCAAAAATAAATCTGTTTATTATCCGAGAAGAGAAGACAGAGGAAAGTGGCATAATATTTCAACGTTTATTTGAGATATTGTTGCACATACTCTCTATATCTGTTAAAATTGATGATACTGGTGTTATGCTACTTGACTTGATGCCTCCTCACAGCTGTGTTGTATAACCTGTGTGCTGTGTCGCCTGCAGACGGTTGTGTTGGGCATCTTGATGCGTTCCATAGGGAATAAGAACACAATCCTGCTCGGCCTTGGCTTCCAGATCCTCCAGCTGGCGTGGTACGGCTTCGGCTCTCAGCCCTGGTGAGTAACTTCCACACCCTGTTTCTCTCTCTCTCTCTCTCTCACACACACACGCCTACCTTTCCACTACATTCATTCAAACGAACCGAGACCACACACACACTAACGGCTGAAATACATGAGGCGTGGATGTGGCGCAGAGCGTGCTTTTCTTACGATCAACTGAAAGTTGTACACTGACCACAGAAACGCTGCTCATCTCTATTTTAACGCAGCATTTTTTTTCTCTCTACATGTGGTATTTGAACAGGTATACACCACACAGATAAATACATACCTACTTAAACCAGAGGCGTTACAACAAGCAGCAATAAGTACTACTCACATAGAATCAAGTGACAGTTGTAGAGGGGGATAGATTTAGTATGTCCAGAGGAGGTCCTCTGAAGAGCTGGGTCTGTTTTTAAAGGTAGAGGGCAGCAGGCAGTGTGATGCAGCCGAGAAAACGTGGAAATAAATAAATCCACATATGTCCGTGATCCTGTAGTTAAAACAGTCCAGCTAATTAATTCAGTCCAATTCATTTAATGCAGCCTATACGTCCAAACGCTGCATTACCGAACTGCGGTATCACTTGGCAAAACTCAGTGTGCACACAGTGACACAGCTGGCAACTAGATGGAGTCTAAAAGAAAATGCTCCACCCCACCTACAGGACTCGTCACATCTGAAAGTCAATCTAAACTTAAACTAAATATAGTTTGTTTAATTTATTATTGAAATAATATTCCAAGAACCTGAAGCACAGCTCAGTAATATGTAATCAAAATCAATAATATCTAAACGATGCTTAACCCCATGTGCTTCAGGTCCAGTCTTCCAGTGAACACTGCACACGTACAGTACTGTTTTGCATTAGGATTCCTTGTTGTCGTCCAGCTTTGTTGTAATGCCCCGATGAACCACCAGAGGGGAGCATGGCCTTACTCAATAGCCCTGTGAGCAGTCGGGTGTGGTGACGAAGTAATCGGATAACTGAGACTCTTTAAAGGTATCAGAGTGTTGTAAGTTAAAATATAATGTTTGACCAATGTAAATACTAAAATAATTTCTTGGGAGCTGAAATACAAAATCGTTGAAAGTCATTGAAATCACAGTTTGAGGTTCACTACTGTTTAAAAAAAAGAGAAAAAAAAGAAAAGTCAGTAGTAAAACTCTACACCTGTTTTTGTGTGTTCATCCGCTTGAAACTTGTAAATATGAAGAAATGTGCCTTAACCAAACAACCACCGCCCGACCACAGGCCACACCATCAGTTTCATTTCTCCAGAAGTGAGATCATAACGGCTCCACCAGCTTCTCTCGATGTTTTGCCTGCAGGGGGAAAAGCAGTCGACCATAATATCTATTGATTCTGAAAGAAAACATTCACAACACGTCTCCCCGTCGCTCCTCTCTGCTTTGGTCAATACCCAGGAAATTAAGTTAAATAAAGGTCAAGTTGGCCTTATTATATATTAAGCTGAGAGTCCTTTCCATGTTCACAAAAATAAAGTGTCCAGTCCATCTGGTCTCTCTGCCTTTGGGGTAATTATTATAATTACTTCAAATCTGAAGCAGTCAATTGATGATAGAAAACATACAACTAGTCATCATTTTTATGTTTCGAGCTTTTCATAAATGGAAGAGGAAGTACAGCTCTGTCTAGAATTAGCATTGACATTTTGGATCTTAAAGGCCCAGTCCCTGTTTGCTTACAGGTATTTTAACCATATCATACTTTATATGCCTCTTCATTAAGGTTTGAATAAAACTTTGTTAACTTAATTCATGTGTGTTGTTTGTTTGTAGGATGATGTGGGCTGCTGGAGCTGTTGCAGCCATGTCCAGCATCACTTTTCCTGCCATCAGCGCCATTGTGTCCCGTAACGCAGACCCTGACCAACAAGGTACGTTTCTCAACTCTCAGCATCTATCATATATATTATCTGTTCATCAGTTTATCTTAACATGACGTGAACTTTGTCCAAATAAAAATGACTTATTTAAAACTTTAAATTACTAATCTGATCACAGATGTGATGAGACTGATTTTAGTTTTTTTTAAGTTTTCTATTCTAGGTGCAAGACATATTGTGGTCAGTGCATCAGTCTCATATAGAGAGTCTCATCAGATTCTGCAATGGTCAAATTTGTATGATGGTCACACACACTGAGCAAGCCTCCACCACACACAGCTCACCTGCTGCTCACCTGCTGTCATAAAAATGGAATCACAGGTGAAACAATCCAAAACACAAGTTGTGTTTTTTTTTGGGCGACTTGGTAAAAACATACTGCTGACGACGGGGAAAGTCAAGTGGGGCAAAACTGGTTTGAGTGCAGAAGTAGGTGTGTGTGAGGGGGAAACCAAGATGCGCAGATTAAAGTAGGACTTTTTTTATTTTGAGATTTGTTTGAGTGAGAAACTTCAAACTAAGATTAAGAGGTGAAAAGATAAAAATAAATATAAAGAGACAACAAACATTTTTTGACCACTTCAGTCGACTGAAATATCCTCAAGATTTGCAACATATATCTCATATATTTTACTCTAAGTGTCTTACTGCTCGCTGATAATTGACACATTCAGGTTAAGTTGCGTGCCCTGCCTTCTATATACCAGCTACTATGCAATTCTTGACAAATATTTGTAATACTCATCCAAACTGGACCTGAAATGAAGCCCCCTCCTGACAGTGTTGTGTTTCTCTCTGTTTGCCTGTAGGTGTTGTCCAGGGGATGATTACAGGAATTCGGGGCCTGTGTAACGGTTTGGGCCCGGCTCTCTACGGTTTTGTCTTCTACTTGTTCCACGTGGAGCTGACCGACTCAGACGGCTCTGAGAAAGGTGCCAAATCCAACATGGCCAACCCCACTGATGAGGTGAGGATGAACAAAAAAAAAAAAAAAACACAATACAAATAAGCTGCACATGTAGTCGCTGTACTTACACAAACAAACATTTCTATCGTCTCTTCAGAGTGCCATCATCCCGGGTCCTCCCTTCCTGTTCGGTGCATGCTCAGTGCTGCTGTCTCTGCTGGTGGCCCTGTTTATCCCGGAGCACACAGGGCCTGGCATGAGGCCCGGCGCCTATAAGAAGCACAGCAACGGGGCACAGAGTCACTCCCACAGCCCTCAAGGCAGTGGGGCCGAGGGCAAGGAGCCGCTGCTGGAGGACAGCAGTGTATAACCTCAGCTAAAGGGGGGCAGACACCTTCGCTCCAACCCGACAAACCCCCCCGCACACTCGGACAGATACACACATTTTACCACGCGGACACACTCTCACCTCAGGCACACATCAAGACTCAAGTGCCATGAAGAGGTGTTTGTGTCCACAGCACAAAAGTGGGCACTCCCTTCCTTCGCAGCCCTTCTCTCTTTCTTTCTTTTTTAAAAGCGGGGTTATCGCGAGGACTCTCTAAAGAACCCTGCGTAAAGAGAATGTGTTGAGTATTTTCCGGGCTGCAGTGGAAAGATGTGTGTGACCTGGCTGAGCTGGACTGTAATCCTTGGTTTCTATAAAGCAGTAACAGAGTGGAGTACACAACAGCTTGCCCCCCCACCGCCCCTCTCATGGTGCAAAACAAAAGCGAACAGAAGTGATTTGGTTTAGAGTGTGAGTGGCGTATATCTCAAATGTTACTAAACCCTTGTGTGAGTCTTCATATTCCTCTGTAGCAAGTGAAGTGGCAACTCCATCTGTTTGTCCATCGAGGGTGTAACAAACAAGTTAGTCTAACGCTCGTTCATGAGCTAACATCTGTTGTTGCGACTACAGCTCCGTTAAAGCACCCGGGAAGGGAAAGCAGGGGAAAGCACAGTGACTGTATGTGCCTGCGAGGGGAGTCTCTGCAGACCTGCGTCGGAGAGACGCTGCCTAATCTAGGTTAGGATGGGTCGTTCAGTTCAGATATAAAAAGCTTGGTGAGACCACACTTTGTTTAAACAACACACTTCTTAACAGAGAGAAGTGTGCGAGAGAGACCACTTTATTAGCTGAAAACTGTTTTTCAATGTTTACTTGCCATTCTCTAGATAAGTAGTACAGTTTGGGTTGTATATTTTTCTCTGTTCAAACTGAAGGCTAGTTGTGCTTCAAGTTCTTATTCAAGAAACAAATGTTGCCTCGAAGTGACTTAATATATATATATGTATATATATATATTAATTACGTAACCTGTATGAAGACCGAGGTCTGAGAAGGCTCTGTAATCTTACGCTATCGCTCCCATCGGAGCCGTTCCACACTTTTTATTCCTTTTTTTTGTTTTGTTTTCAAAGCCCTTCCTGTTGCTTTGTTTCCTGACATTTATCACCATCAGGGTTAAAGGCTTACAACAACCATGGTTTTATTTTGATAGCCTCTGGACCATTCGAAGCTAGAGCGCTGCTATCAGCATGTCAGTGTTGGCACTGACTGTTAATACGTCGAGTCTTTGAATTAATATCATTAGGTAAAAACAGAATATCACTCGTGCTGCTGCTGCAAGTAGATAATTCAAAGTAAGCGTGATGTAATGTGGTAATTGGATATGAACTATGAAACGGTTTCACTGAATCCTTGACGTGTAAGCTTCCAAACAAACAAACAGGCACTTCACATTTCTCAAACAATAACTAACCCCAGATTTTTAAAATGTGAAGCACCTCCAACTAAAACTGAGATTCACCACAAGGAGGAGCTGTTTGACCATTTTCAGACTAGTTCTTCATATGCGGCGCCACCTATAGGCAACAAAAGTTAGTTGCAGCAGTAGTTCAGATTCATAAATGGAGCGGGGGAAAACACATGTGGTCGCCACCTACAGGCAAAGTAAGTTTGTGTTTTTTACATTTTCCTCAAACACTTTTTTGGCTACAAAAAAGTAAAAAATAAATAATTCTTAAATCTTAAAAACATGGAAATAATGATGCCTCTATCGCTGTGAACTAATGCCGATCACCAAAACATAGAAAATAATTCCTAAAAATAAAAACAATTTAAAACATCTTTAAATATTACAAGTAAAAAAAAAAAACATTTTGAAAGCATAAGAGCCAAATTAGGATTAAAATTATTGTCGTCCATTCTACCCTCCAGAAGATATTACTTCAATAAATCAGGAGGACGGTGTTTGATGTCAGAGGTTACATTACAACATTTAGATTATCGTGAACTCTGTAATCGTCCCAGAATTCATTAGTAAGTTAACCAATCAGTAAAATATAACGTACATTTACAAGAGCCTCTGTCCAAACTGCAGCGTCTGTTATTCATTTTCTTGCCTGTAGATGGCGCGCCTCAGCTTGTTTAAACCACTGCTGTAACTTCTTTTTTTTGCCCCTAGAGGGCGCACGTTGAACAAAATAACCGGAGGTGTGAAGCTGCTGCAGGCGCCTGGTTTCAGGGCGTCAGTTGTTCCCTTTGTTCACCATACTGTGTCAGCGACTGGTAAATTATTCTTCGTTGTTATTGTTAAAGCGTTAATTTAAAAAAAAAAATGCCTCAAGTGCATTTAAATAGCCAAATTACAACCTGAAAACAAACAGTGACTAACGGTGGGTTTCATGCTGTTTAACATCTGTCTGAAGAGAAACGTATGTCATATATATATTTTGTGCCAAATTATTATTTTTTTTGGTTTGCTTTTTCATACTGTTTGTGTGTGTGTGTACGTGTGCTTGCGCACTTGAGTGATTTGGATATTTTTTTTGTTTTCTCGTGTCTTAATTTCTTTGGCTGAAGATTTAATTTTTAATGCTATTTTCTTATAGCTTTTAAAAAAAAGAAATTGTGGCTAGATGGTAAATTATCCAATGTCCATCTGTCAGGTTTTTTTTTTCTTCATTTGATAACAAGCATTTCACTGTGTTAAGTTACATTTGATAAGCTTATTTTCTTTCCCCCCAATTTCTCAGTAGAGCATAACAAACGTCACCGAATGTTCCAAGCCAAGCTGTACATGTTGACGACGCCATACCCTCAACATTTCTGACTTAACCTGTCTTAGTTTTTATTATTTCAGAGGGGGTGTTACTAGACAGGAGGCCCTTGGTGTTGATTTTGATCCCCAAATATCATTTTTATTTAATTTATCATTTATTGGACCAACGCATCTGTAAACCCATAAATTCAGATCCTACTTAAATTGGTAAGATTCTGCACCAGCCCCCATGTGCACTCGTACAGCTTCCAAGCAGACGACTGTAAATGTACAAAAATCACCTGTACGTACAGCAAATGTATATATTCATTGCTCAAGGAGACGGCCAACCTCTTGGTCTATTTGGTTGTATGGTGCAATTATTATTCTATATTTCTCAAGACTTACCTGCTAGCCACTCCTGTTTTTAGTACGATGTGGTTTGTGGCCTGAACCCCCTCTCTGTGTGCCTAAAATTAGCCAAGAAATGAATATGGCAACATAAGTAAATGGTGGTTATTATGTAAATATGGGAAACTAATGAAACTATTTATTAAAGGTTTATTGTACAATGAAATGTTTGCGTTTGCCTCTGTGGGTTTGGGGATATGTGTCTGTTAAACTATATGTTAAACCAAAGCTCATCGAGTGACCCCGGATGTGCCTTTAACCCGCTAGTAACCCGTTAGTGTTGTTAAAAACAGGCACCCTTAATTAAACGGTAGCTTAATCTCATCAGATCCCATTACAAACAGTTAGCGTTCTTAATACCAGACTTTGTTTGTTTAGTAATCCTGCCATTCAGAGTTTCATTGCAGCTCTAATACTTCCTTCCACCTACACACACTAACTATATATATATATTAATGCACAGACGTAGGCTCATTTACTCTATGTGCTCTGAGCCTTTCTTTATTAAAGTCACATGGAGGCAGTAGTAAAGTCTGGCAGAAATCCTGAATCGAGGTCCTGCTTTCCTTGAACAGGCGTGTGTAGTAGCGGTGGGCGATACCACAAAAATTGGTTTGGATCCAACGTAAAGTAATCCAGTGCCAGAATAGTATAATCTATTATTGAAAGCAGCTACTGTAATATGTAGGAGAGGGACGTGTGTTCATCAGGAAGTTTATTTCTGGATATATTTTGATTTACCAGCTAATAATTAAACGTTTCTTTTTATTATTGTCTGTATGATACAGACAGATAATTGTGTAAATGCTCTAAACCAGTTTCTCAAACTTTTTATGCACCTCAGATAATATTCAGCTCTCCAAGTACCACCATCATCGGTCGACCCTGTTCAGATACAGACAGTCCACACAGGAGGCAGGTTTATTCTTAGAATGAGAAAGTTGTTTATTGCTGACTGTTGATGAATCCTGGACAGAACCGGAGATGATTTGGTGTCGAAGGCGTACTCCTGATTTACACTTTGCTTCCTTATATTTCCCCATTTGGAGCCACGACTGCAGCGTTTTTAAATCATTCATTTGACCAAGACTTTTAATCTTGACACATTTTAGCTTGTAACTAAACATGAACCTATCTATACTTGCATGAATGTGACTACATATCAGGCTGATATTGAAACTAAATATTGCAAGAAATGAACTTATTTTTGAACTATATTTTTATAGTATGTTTTTAAATTTATTTCAGTGCCAGTTTGAGAAGCAGTGCTTTAAAGCAATACGCTTGTTGCTGAGTGCATGAACACAAAAACATGCTTAAACGTGATCTTACATAGATTTTTTTGTTTTGTTTTGTTTGGATCCTGGATGCTTGTATCTTTAGCATCTATACCACTGTTATATACCACATTATAATGCGGGCCACAAATATGCATGGTAAACCTTTACTTGTGTATCGACACCTTAAATAGTTGCTTTTCTCCCATTTCCTCTTGAAATGTTGCTTTATAGAGAAAGTGCTACTGTTGTACTCTATTTTCATACAACTTGAACTCACTGCGGCTTTTTTTTTGTGCATTTTTCTAATCATTGCCAGGAGAAGATGTTTGCGAGATTGCTTTCATAAATCAAAGCGCCTTACCTCACCCGGTTGTCATACTTTTCACCTGTGCAAACATGATCCTACATGAGATTAATGATGTTTTTACATCACTTTCACTCTCTCTTTTCAGAGATTAGTCAACCTAAAGACTAAGAGACGTGAAGACTTGTCAGCTACTGTAAATGAGACATTTCCATCCACATTTATCGAATAATCTCTGCATGCCTGAGCAGACGGCCTCGCCGGTGTTTGTTTCTATCTGCTCGATTATGATGATGTAGGCAAAGTGTCCACGTGGAGCAGCAGGTGTTCTGTGGTCTTAACCTCAGATAAAGGAGATAATAATAAGACTCTTAACTGTAATCCATGCCCATTGTTTCCTGACGAGCCCTCTAGCAGCTCTGGGCACTGAGGTGGATTTAGTTACGATGGACTCGGCAGCACAATGGGGTTTCTTATTGAGCATTCATAATCAAACTACTGTGCATAATGCAAGGAAATCCAGCGATGGCGTAAGAAAGACGCCCAACTTGCTGCTGTTTTATATCACACTTTGATTCAAGTCCCCTCTACACATGAAGACTTGCAGACACATGCTGGAAGTCTTTTTTTTTTTTCTCCTCATGGCACTAAAAAGAGGCTTCCAGTGCTCGTAGCTACACAACACATCAACAAACGGCAGGTTCTAGCTTTCCTTTGGGGAATTAGAGGCACACAGCCTTGTCAGGATTAACAGCTCTCTGGCAGGGAAAGGATTGGGCATGTTTTAACAAGAGAGCAACTCTACTGAGCGCTTTAGAGAAGCTCGCTGCTCAGATCACTTCCAAGGCCTAGTGTGACTGCACGAGCCCCTCTAGTCTTTCCCCCCGTCGTTTATTTGTGCTCATGTTGGGGATGAAAAGGGGCCATGTGACTATTTGGGGGAGCTGCTGGAATGTATTGTGATGCAGAGTCGCTGTCATTGCACATTTATTTTCCAGGCTTCAATTAGGTGCATGAGAGTGGAAGAGTGCTTACATGTTTGAAAAAAACTGGCCTCCTGGACTTGGCTGAAGGCCATTCACGGTCCTCGGGGTTGTTACTATAAATGTGAGTGTCCATTAACCTCAGAGAAGCAATGCATCCATCAAGCTTTGCCTCAAACCTTAAAGTATTGTCTTTGCAAACACTGTAAATGTCAGCAGGAAGAAATCTTTCTTTAGAGCAGTGCACCTTGAGCCCCGCAGACGCACTGGGAAGGGGAAATGGGCCCAGTGGTGGATGTCCCAGTCGGCTCTGACACACGGCAGCATCTTTTCCTGTGGTGGAGGAGGGTAGCGTACTGGCGTCTAGGAAGAGCCCCGGGATGAATCATGTGTGAACCTCATTGTTCTTCCAGTCAAACAGGTCTGTGTGAACCTGGGTTTGTCACTAACCTCTGCCACAATACCCGCTTTCCCATGATCTATATGTAGACCATCAGTATTTTTCCTTCATATGACTTCCTAGCACATGCGGTTGACGATTAACTCAGGGATAGGTGTGGACCTCCGGGCACTGACTGTTTCATACACAAGGTCCTAACATCTATGGATACTTTTTCCTCCAAGGCCACGCTTTGAAAAAAAAACCTCCTTGTATTTATTCTCAGATATCTCCTGCGTCTCATACAGATACTGTGGACTGACACAAACAGTACGTCCGTAATAACAGAGTGAGTCAGTCTTATCATTCTGAACCCTGACCCTGTTGTTTTTGCTGTCACATTCAAAAAGAGTGCTACCTACATACCTATGTATGTGCTGGAATAAGATAAAGGTTACACGGGTAAGACGGTGTGGTTGTTATTAATGCAGCGAGTGTCAGAAAGTGCAGCTTCAGGCTTTTATGTAAGAGCACTTTAATCCTTCCCTGCTGTGAGCTGATCATTTAGACCAGATTTACGTAATTACCGAGAGAGACTGAATATAAATGAATGCACCTGTGCGGTGAGTGACAGCTGAAATACGACACTTGCTTCCCACCACAAACTATATTAATCTGCTTTTAACGCCCTGTGAGTCTCATCATAGCCTTTTAGCTGTACCCAAGTCTAATTTAAACCTCTGACTTACCACACCTGTGTCATAAAAGCTCCAAAACTCTGTACGGATCAGACTTTTATCCTCACAACAAACCTTTTTTAGAGTAACATTACGTAGAAATCTGTTTTTTTTTGCAATGTAGTGCCCCAACTTTCAAAGTGCAATACCACTGTTGTAAATATGGACAGTTGTACATGTGTTTTTGTTATGATTATGTTACTTATGAACAAAGACTAGTGAGTTGACAACTTTTCTAACAGCCAAACAGCAAGCAAGTGCAACAACACAAGCGAGAGCAGCCAGCTAATATTACTTACTAGTCCAACAGAAAGAAGCCCAGCTCGGCGTCTGTCTTTCAGACTTTTATTCCACGATGCTAGGTCCTCTTCGGGTTTTTTTTGCCTCTGTCATTACATCCATAAAGGCTGCTGAGCCCGGTTACATTGCCCAGCTCTGGTTCTGGCACGACACTGGCTCCACTCCCTGTCAGCATTGCCCTGTGGCCGCGGGACTGAAAACCTCCTCTTCTTCCAAAGGCGTCCAAAATGCCCGTGGTGCAAACACTAACACTCCCCCGGTGATCTGAGCTCACAGTTCAGAGCAGCCTGGCTAACAAACTGAGCTAATGATATCTAACAGCAGCTACAGTTCACAACAGTTTACTTCACTGTCCATCAGAGAGCTGAGGCAGGACAGTGAAATAGTTGGTGGTGCCATAAAGCGTCATGTACCTACATCATGTGAACATGCGTTCAACAGCTTTCAGTATTAAAATGATATAAAATCTGTTGTTTTATGTTAGAAAAGTTACACAATGTTGCTTTAAACCTACTTGTTGTTGTTTTTTTGTTTTTTTGGTTCAGTGTCACGACTCTCATCAGTTTAATTTCCAGCAGCAGGAAGCTGTTTTCAACAACAAAAACAACAGCTCTAAAAAAAACCCACAGTTGCCATTAAAAATGGCCATTAGTCACTGTAGAACATCTGACAGCTGAAAACAGAGATTATTTTTTACAGCAGTTGGAGAAGACCAAACCAGAGCTTTGTCAAGTGACTAGAAACATGACTTCAATTCAATTATAATGTTATTCTGTGTTTGTTGGAGTTAATAATGGAATAAAAATCTAACATGTCATATCATCTCAATATTTTTAACTTTTCTATCAGCTTGTTTGGAGTTTTTCTGCCCCGAAGTGGCCACAAATCAACAGCTTTATTTTTTCTTGACACATTTAACGTGTTACTGAAATTATATTTAAACATATCTGTGATTACATTTTCTAAACTCTTTTTTTCTGGAGCTTTTAACCACAGTCCATCAGCTTTACTTATAAGTAGAGTTCACTCAGGTTTATACATTTTAATTGCTTTTCTTTTTTAATCCCTATGTTCCATTAAAAGCTTATTGTCTATTATTATCCTTTTTTTGATGGTTTAATGTGTCTGTTGTCATGTCTGGTTCTTTCACATTGTTTTCACCCTGTGAACCGTTTAAGGATCGGGTGCCAAACAGTACCCTTTTTGATGCCAGTGCCAAATTCATAATCCATTCCAGGACATCCATGTTTGCTTATTGTTTGCCTTCCGGGTCTGATTTCCTGACAACATACCTTGTAAATTCAACACCTTTCGACAGCCAACATGTAAATATTGGAAGCTGAAGCTTCCTTGAAGGCACCACAAAGGAAGAGCTCCTCCAAGCAGCATTTATTGCTCAGTGTGACGACAGGAAATCAAATGGTGGGGAATTGTTTCTCTCATCAAAATGATTTTCACATTTAAATAATAAAAAAAAAATATTGGAAAATGATGCCTGTTTGGAAAAAATCTGTCTGAACATTTGTGTGTGCTTTGGAAAATGGTACCCAATGATTTAAATTATTCAGCATGTAATTTGTTGATGGGTTGATGGATGCAAGACCCATGTGTTTGCGATTTTTGGCTCCTTAACTGCAAATCATGTATACTTTCCAGATTTTCTCATGCAGAGGTGTAGTTTTTTTTAAACGTGTTCTGCACTTTCCATGGCAGCAAATGGTTTCCATTGATTTTCATGCAGTTAAAAGATTGGTGACGCTTGCTTGAGCTCTGTAACACATTATGTTGAACATTACATCTACAGCATTTTTGTCAGAGTTTGCCATTATAGTCCATTATTTAGTGTGTCTGTCATGTGATTTGGATCCACTCCAAAGGTTAATCAGTTATTTCTGGAACCATGTTACATCCTTGTTTCATGAAAATCAGGCCAGTAGTTTTCCTGTAATCCGGACAGACAGACAAACAAACGGAAAACATGTTTGCAGAGGTAATTAACTATAATGTCACAGCGGCAAAAACATAAATACAGACTTGATGCTTTGTTTTTATATATTTATTAACCTTGTAATACATTATCTCAAGGTTGAACTCATTCACTCATAAAAACAAGGAAATGATGGTGTTCGTAATGCTTACCAAAATGTAAGCAATGTAATGTAAGAAATAAAACCATAGATAAATCTAATCAAAATTACACTGTATTCTTTCCTTATATATTTGGTTTGTCCTGTTATATCCCTTATTTATAATAATATAATAAACCGGCTAAATAATTGTCTTATTTGCAGGAAAAAAAGATTCAAAAATCTATAAATATTTAACATGCACGTCCACTGTTGATGTCCTTTAAAGGGTCAGTGTGTATGATTTAGTGGCATCTAGATATAGCTACTGATTGCAAGCCTAACCCTTCAACCTCTCCTTGAATGAAGAAGAAATGATATATTGTGTACACGGATAAAAACATAGTTATGAGTATTAAATTCCATCTTCATGTCTTCTCTTTATATGTGTAGATGAAGTTGATTTAAAACACCACCTGCCTGCTCCTTATGCCACCTTAACCCTCCACCAAACTATAGCACAGTGACGGAACTACTCCACCTTAACAGTCTGACACGACCCCAGCAGAGGTCAGGATTAAAAGGTCATCAAGATTAGTAGTCAAAGCTCAAAACAACCTCTTTTTAGTCCCCAGCAACAAGCAACAGGATGTCAGCATTCACATCATGTGTTTATGAGTCATTTGTTTTTTGGTTCATCTCAGCCTCAATAACACATCAATAGTTCTGAGCCATAATGACCCTAATCTGGTCAAAATAGCACAGTGGGGTCTGTACTCAGCTTGGGCTACACTGGATGAAACAAAATATTAAGATACAAGATGTACTGAAAGTAACTTGGTTCCTCATTAATGAACAAGCGTGTTTTTAATTTAGCTTTTTTTATATATATAATTAAAGATTAAAGGTCCAGTGTGTAGCATTTAGTGGCAGATTGCAAACAACTAAAAACTGCCTCCACACCTCATCCTCTTCTTCCAAACATGTAGGAAAAACTGCAAAGTTCACAAAAGAAGCAAAGGCCCTTTACGGAGCCAGTGTTTAGTTTGTCTGTTCTGGGCTACTGTAGAAAAATGGCGGTTCAACATGGTGGACTCCTTGGAGGAGGACCAGCTCTCTGCTGATATAAAAATACAAACAGAGAGCATTAAATTCAAATTGCTGACACTCTGCACGTACCTACTTGAACGCTCTTATACAGGCATAGGCTACCTCACGACCGTTGTGCTCCGTTGCGACGCCTGGCCTGCTACCTGTTCATTCAAGGCAATCCAAACTCTTCTCTCTTGTGGATCCCTGTTGGTCGAACACACTACCAGTTCCTACCAGAGCAGGGGCATCCCACTCTACCTTTAAAAAGACCCTGCTCTTCAGTGAATACCTTTTATCCTAGCACTACATGACAAATCTACTCCTTAAGACACTAGCACTCATTGCTACACTAACGCTTCTTATCACACTATACCTTGATTGTTCCCTTTTCTGTAAGTTGCTTTGGATACATGTAAATGTAAAAAGGCTCATTTTAAAGCAACAAAAACACACAGATTTGAGTGACGTCAGCCGGCTAATCTAAAAATCGGAGAAAAAAGACATGAATCATTGGTGGAACTGAGGTAGATTGAATAATGCAGAGGCGGTCAAACAAACCATCTGTAACAGCACCCACCCGTCAATCAAAGCAGCCAGAGTTCTATAAAAATTCACCCTCAGTACAGTTGTCATGAATGGGGAAATTAGCTATAGAGGCCAAAACTATTTTTTGTACCAGGCTGTAAACATGTTTATTTCTGCTGTGAAGTTGGACATTTTAACATAGGGACTCATGGAGACTGACTCACTTCTGGAGCCAGCCTCAAGTGGACGTTTGAGGAACTGCAGTTTTTGGCACTTCCACTTCCACATCCACATTCCAAACATACATGTATGCTAGAAAGTCAGACAAAACTTGAGAGTCAAAAAATAAAACAGGAGCTCATGAATGGGAAGCGAGACACGGCTTTATCCAGTCACTCAGCGGGCTTTAATCTCACTGCTACAGACTGCACACTCAATATGGGATTATGTTTACAACATAAAATGCTTCCAATATAATGTAAAATGTTCCTGCATTGCACGTCAGTCCAGTCAGTGCAGAAGCTTACAACTCTTGTCCGTTAGTAACCTTTCTCTCCCTCTAGTTGCCCTGTAAGTGCTCCATGGAAAGGCGTTAGCGAGCATCACCTCTTGACCCTGTTGCTTCAGTTTTCTTTCCACCATGTCAGACGTGCTGTTGTGAACACGTGAGAGCTCGTGGTAAATAACTCTGATTACCAAGTGCTGATATTACTAATGAGCCTGTTTCACATTACACTTCCCACTGAATCAGTGCCTGCGTCAACAGGGGAGAGTGTTCGGTGTTCTTCCACACCACCTGCCTTGCTTTTATAGACAAATCTCAGCCAGAGAATACTTTACAATGAACTGATGATTAAAAGTGTCACAGCTGCCGCAGAAATCCCGTAAGTGGAGCTTTTTAGTATTCCAGTAAAAAAAAATAAAAATCTATTTTAGTACAATCAACAGGACATGATTATCTTGCATCAAACATTGCAGCTGCTTTGATGGGAGGACGTAAACAGGTAGTGAATTAGCAGTGGTGATAGAGGTGGCATTGTGGCACAATTACAGCTCACACAAACATGCCGGGAAGGACACTCTCAGATATTTTCAGCCTCTGAGAGCTCAGTGTGAGAAACGTCTTTTATTCCATTGGTCTGTCTGAGTGTGAGCAGTTCAACAATGGTTGAATCAGACATGGATTTTCCTTCCTCGTCTTTTTTTCCTTCAGCTTCCTTAAAATAACATCTTTAACATGGAACATGTACAGAAGGACCAAATCTAACACGGATAAAAGGTTAAGGATTGATTTTTCTTTCTTGCAAAACATTCCTAGGTAACATGTGACATTGAATTGAATTGAAAGGGAAATAAACAAACAGTTTATGTCCACATTTTTTCACAAATTTTCCCCTCCATGATCTTCTCTTAGCCCGCTATATGTGTGTATATTCGATATACAACTTGAAATTTGACAGACAGGTTGTACTGCGGTGCTTTCACATAAGCTCATAATGCAACTTAATTATACTATTTTTACCTTTAAGCAGAACATACTGTCCCTGAATACCATATGCAGATCCCTTAATCACATGCTCAATTTTTAGAAGACTGCTGATTAAGTGTTTACAAGCTTATTATTAGACCAACACATCACTAAATCAGCACAACAATGTGTTAGCTGATTTGGTGTCTTGCTACTTTAAACAAATAAGTAGCAATGAGTGGCATAACGACATAATTAGTAACATTACACCACATTAAAAGCTATTAGACAACCTGTATGGCAGCGGCTGAGTCAGTGTTGTTGGTATTGTGCTGTGAGGTGTGTGGGTTTGCTAATAATATACATTTGATTTTGCAGTAGAAAAGACGCAATTAAATACAATCAAAAGCATCATTTTGTCTTGTTTTGTGTTATTATAATAATCATGTAACTATTCTGTCATCTATCTAAGACTTGTACACCGCAGGGTGAAGGTGCCGTGCTGTTGTTACTCAAACAGCCGCATCTTCTACAAATCCCAAAGTGTAGAAACCTCACAGCTACTACAATCACACTGCTAATGTCTGTGTAAACACCTGTTGTTGCACTAAAACTGGGCATGCTTTAGCTAAACCGTACACTTGTACCTCAGTGCATGTTTATAGATACAACATATGTGTATTTATAGCCAGCATTACACCACACCACACTGTATTTGTAGTCCTTGGTATAATGTTTGTGCACCTATTTTCTGCTGCCATTCTGACATGTGATTCTGATTAATAACTGCTACATTGAGGTCTAATTAAGGAGAATAATAGACCTCTGTCGAGGTCTGTAACGTGAGTGCAGTAAAAACGCGAAACTTTCCTGAACGTGTCACTTTTTTCTGTGTAATAAAACAGTTGAATAAGCTGCCAACAATCGACAACAACTGAACTATCTCCATGACAACAGAGCAAACTCAACCCACTGGCAAAGGCCGAGATGTGGAGTGAAAGGTCTGTAAGAAGTCAGTAAGAAGTACTTGAGTCAAGATTTGTTGTTTCATACTCACGCAGGGGAGGGGGCAAGGCCAGTAATACTGATAACCAATCACAGTAGTGCTCTATAAATAAATATAATATTGTAATAATGTTAATGATCCCCGAAAAGCTGTTTATATTGCAGTTGGAGAGTTTGTTTAGAAATCATGATTTATCTAGACGTTTAACTTTAGGATGAGCAGCTTAATATTATCATTACTATACTATTATTGTTTAGATGTTAATAAAAGCATTTTCTAGATTAATCAATTAATCAAATAATTCTTTTGGTCTATAAAATGTAAGCATGTATTTTAATTAAAAAGTAACAAATGTCAATTATCATTGTTTCTCAAAGAGATTTCAAAGCATTTGTTTTCTCTGAGCAACATTTCAAAGCCTCAGAAATGAAACTTATGTAAGACTCATATAAGACAAAGAAAATCTGTATTTTTAAATTACACGATAACTAGACTAGATAATGGTAATGGTAAATAAATAAATAAATGAATTCATAGCAGTCTTCTGCATTATTGATCGCAAGGTGAAGAATTCACAAGCTAATGTATATTAAGAAATATATTTTTTATTTTTGGGATGTTATGTGTTGTAAAATTTTGTATCTTACAGAAGCCCGATATGGTCTTACATTCATACATTTTATTTCCTCTGTTTAATGAGTTATTTATGTCATTATGTTGAAATAACAAATGTTATCCCAACATAAGAAGATAATTTTCTTGAGATCTCAAGATACTGAATCATTATTTTTCAGAGATAATGCCATAATCAATTTATGATCTTGAAACAACAAAAGGATAGTCTAGAATATTAAATAATTGCAATTACGATTAAAAAATTCCTGAAATTAATTACACTGTTATCTCTGGAAAACAAAGTTTCGTTATTTGCATTTGTTATTACATAACTACATAATGACAAAAAATAACTTGAGATCTCAAGAAAACAAATTAAATTAAATTAACTGATTATCATGAGAAAACATAAGATAGATAAATGTATGACTGCTTTGGGCTTCCGTAAGATACAAAACAAAAACAATTATTACAACATATAAAAATAAAAGTGCAGTACTGGCCATGAAACCAACAGCATCAGTATAAAGTAGTATATTCATATATGTATATTATTTTATTTTATATTTATATTTACTTTATATACTGTTGGGTAGCAGAATGTATGACAGCTTGGGGCTTCCATAGACCAGATTTTTAACGGGGTTAAAAAAAAAGGTTAAATTAAAAAGATTAAGATTTATCATGTGTAATCCAATATTTTGAAGTATTATATTATATTTTGACGCTTGTACTTTTGTACTTTTACTTCAGTAAATGCATACTTCCTACTTGCAAACGCAGTATTTCTGCACTGTGGTATCATTATTTTTTTTAGATGACTGGAGTAACTGCATTACTTTTTAAACCACCTGACAAGTCGGATCAGTTTGTTGTGTAATCCAATAAGCTCCAGTCCGTATTTCCCCTCAAGCCCATCTGGCTCACTGGCAGGGTTTGTTTACTGGCGGAGAGAGGCTGGGAAGAAGGGGGATCCTACAGGACCTGAGAGACTGTACAATCTACCTCTGTGTGTGGAAGAAGAAGAAAAGGAAAAAAAATAAATAAAAATAAGTAGAAACTTTTATTTTTTCCAGCTACTTTTCTCTAAGTCAGATACACGTTTTTAATTGTGGGAGCAGTCAGCTGTGTGGAGCATAAAAACTTGGACTTCTATGTGTTTTTTTTAATTTCCAAACACACCAAAAAAAAAAAAAGAAAAAAAAGAGTGGAGTGCTGTTGAGCCACGACGAAGTCCCCGACTGTCTGTCAGCGTCCAGAGAGCGGAGGTCTCTCAAATCTCTGCACTGACTGAAGAGGACTTATTATTATTTTTTTATGTTTTTGTTTTGGAGCTAGACGTGGGGGGAAAAAATAAGCGTTTTGTGCTCGTTGGAGGATTTGAAGGGATTTTTTTTTTTAAATATATTTTACGAAAGACACGTTAACGTTACGCCACGCATGCCACAACCATCGAGTCAGCAAGCAAGCTGAAAAAAAAAAAAATTAAGTTAAGCGTCGCTTTTATCGCGATGTAAACGCATGCAACTTGCTTATTATTATTTTTTTTGTTTTGTTTTATATAAAGAATACGCAGCGTAAATGTGCGGGTTTATCGTGAGGTTTCTTCAAGTTTAAATTTAATTGAGTGGTTTGCTTTAAAAAAAAAAAAAAAAAAAAAAAAAAAAAACTTCACTTGTGGCCTGGGCTCGAGCGCTGGAGCCAGGCTAGCTCGGAGCTAGTTAGTTAGCCCAACTGCCGTTTTTTGTGCTATCAGCTCGGGACAACAAGTCTGCGTTTCTTCCTCTTCTTCTGGGACAAAACAGAACTGGACCAGCTTTATTAACCAACACAACAACAACAACAACAAAAAAAAGGTTGTGTCCCGTGGTGTTGTTTTATTAAACGTGCTTTTCCAACGCGGAGGCTAAGTTTAGCCGCAGCAGCAGCGTTAGCCTGTGTTTGACTGAACACGTTGGACTCGTTCCTCCGCCCATCTTCCGGGATGTCTTTTATTTATTTTTGTTTACCTGTTGGCCCACGCCGCAAAACAAAACCAGTTTCCTGAAGGAAGGCATTTCTTCTTGCACCAGTTTGAGCAGCAGGCCCTCCCTTTCTTTTTTCTTTTTTGTGTGTGCCAAGGATTATTTCTGCATTTGATACCCGGGAATAGTGCTGGATGGTGTCTTATCCCGAGTCAGTTATGTGGCTCCGGACTTTGTGTTTTGTTTTGACCGCTTGCTGCTTAATGATGAGCTGTCACCGAGCGAGTGGAGAGGGTAAGTTAAGCATTAAAATATCACACTTAATATGAACTATTTTAACTGTGTAATAAGGTCTGGATAAGTGTCTGTACTTGTAATTGTGTGTACACAAACAAACTAAGAAAGCAGACGTGATAAACTACAGATAAAACAAAGTAACATTTGATTAAAAAAAAACAAATATTGCACAATTTTCTGTCTGTTGCAGGTGACTGGATTAACACTGAAATAAAAAAAGAATCATTACACATTCCCTAATTGTGTGTGGAAATAGATTATAATATAAAAATAGATTATTTTACATTTTATATAGACATTTAGGATTCACATAATTAATATGTGGCTATATTTACACATTTTGAATTATATACAAAAGCCAGTAAATGTAGGATTATAAAAGACAAACATTATATTCTAACTATAACATATTTGTCTATGAAGCTACCACAAACATACTAGTGTATGTGATATTGTCATCCAGATATTTTTGTCTTGTTTGTTTGTACTGGTGATCTGATGAAGACAGGCAGGCAGCAAACAGTGGTTTTATAGACTGTCAGTGCATTGAAGGGACAAAGGTTAACACTTATCAGCTATTTGAGCCCGCAGGGACTGTAAACAAAATGTTTTGTCCCGAATAAGTAAGTAATCTAGGAATTTAGACGTATTAATTGGCTGTTATTGTAGCATGGAAAGCCTCCGGTTTGTTTCTGTGGTCAGTACAGGAATGTAACAATAAGCCCTCTTTACAGCTCCTGACAATCCCTTTATATCCGCCAGCCAACAAGCTCGGATTGATGAGAATGAATGAACACATTTGCAATCACCCGGAGACATTTTCACATTTCTCTCACACACACACACACACACCACAACGTCTGCACACACTCGCCGTTTCACTCTGTCACTTAAAGCAAATATTAGTTATATTTTTGAAGGAAACGTCTAGCAAACCTGTGGGACTACTTGCTGGGTTTTTTTACACAAGACCATTGTGGTGATCGTGACACACTGTCCCATATAACCGGGAAATGTTATCGTATTTATCTAAGCGGATCATTCAGTGGTGGTTACTTTGTGATTTACAGGTGAGAGTGTAATCTCGCAAAGTTAACAGCTCATCATGGAGTTTGTCTCCCGTTCAGACGTACTGAAATAGCAAAATAAATATAGCTGTTCTTTTGACACTTGGCTTTGCACAGTTGGCTTGTGTTCAGGTTATGTGTCATTGCTTTGTTTTGTAATGAACTCTGAAAATGTTGCTAAATTAGGTCGCAAAGCAACGTTGATTTAAAATCTAAACAATGAATAAAAAGCTGTACTTAAAATATGAGTTAATGCTCAAAAAGTTTTATAAGTTACTTCAAATCTTTGCTCAGAACAGAGAGTGCATATCGAAATATGTTGCATTTGTTTTGGTGCAAAATTATAGGTGCTTTTTATTAAGATTATCTATTACATTGCTCCAAAGTGTTCACCCATTCATTTAAAAAAGTGCTTTAGGGTTTGTTTGTTACAGTAATCTTGACACGAGCACACAAACAGTAGCACACACTCTCCCCTTTCTTCAGAATAAGAAGTTAGTCTACTGTACACACACACGCTCACAGTGTATGTAGCCCCAGGCAGCTTTTAAAACTCATACTACTGCAGTAGTACATGGCATTTAAGAGGTGCTCTGAAGGAGAAGAAAAGCTCAGACTCCATCACCTTTCATCAGGTTTTTAGCGTGGGGCGAACGGAGCGATGTCATCAAACCAGTTTGAGCAAGACTTTCAAGATATAATTCAACAGTTGTGTAATTGCACTGCACCCCCCTCTTCTTCTTCTTCTTCCTCTTCTTCCTCTTCTTCCTCCCACTCCTCTCAGACTTGAGAGTGAACCACAGAAGGGAAGCGTGGAACCTGGGCCTCACACTGGCTGATTTCATAAGCTTGGACCGACCAGTGTCGAAGTCAGGAAATCTTCTGAGCTACTTGTTGGTAGCTGTCCAGCTCAGCTTGATGGAAAAATTCACCTAATAATGAAAGCTTATATTTAGTGGCAGTATGAATTGATTTAATTTATTTAGCGTCAGCTGTCCATAACTGCAATGTGGCCTGTGCTTTGGTACATTCAGTTCAGCTCCAGTTTGGGCCTCTCCTGTCGTAACATTACATTTTCCTAAAAGATAAACACTCAGCCTCTATTTTTAACAATGCTTACTGCTGTTATGAAGGCTTGGATGTAAAACTTTCTGTCTGTTTGCCACTGTTTCCTAACAAACATTACCTCAGGGTGTTTGTGTTTTTAATGCTAAATCTCTTGCACTACATTGTTTTTAGCTTTTATACTTTGTGTAGATTAGTATGTTGTATGTTCAGCCGCAGTCAAAAGCTTGATTCAGTCAATGTTTTTCTTTGTTTTTATTATCTTAGATTAACGTTGAAGACATAGAAACTATGAAATAACATAAACAGAAGTCAAAACAAGTCTAAACAAAGAAGATTATATATGTTTTATATGATATATTCTTCAAGGTGTGCACTTGTTGGCTGCTTTTCCTTCGCTCTGCGGTCCAGCTCACTTCGAAACCATCGCAGCTGGGTTTTTGGCCGGGTGATTGTGGAGGCCAGGTCCTTTAATGCAGCCCTGCAGGGACTCTCCTTCTTGGTCAAATAGTCCTTACATAACCTGGAGGTGTGTTTTGGGTCATTGTTCTGTCGGAAAACAAATAATGGTCCCACTGAGCTCAAAAACCAGACAGGATGGCATGTTGCTGCAGAAGCCTGTGTTAGACATGGGGGTTAAGCCTCCTCCACCTTGCTTTGTGGTGGGAACCACACATGCGGATATCATCCGTTCACCTTTTCTGTGTCTCACAAAGACAAATTTGGACTCACCAGACCAAAGTGCAGATCTCCACTGGTCTAATGTCCATTCCACAGTTTTATTCTCCTTGTTGGTCTCCTTCAGAGATTCAACCATGGAGACCTGGGTCACACAGTCTCCTGTAGAGAACTCTGTAAAGCATTTCTGCTGGCTTTAATCTGAGTTGCCATTAATTGGCGATTTCTAACTGTAATGAACTTATCCTCTGCAGCCTCCTGGGGCGGTCCTCATGAGAGCCAGTTTGATCGGAGACACATTTAAAGTTTTTGACATTGTTTGGATTGATTGACCTTTGGCATCGGACAGTTGTTTACTGTTTGTTGCCATAATACGGATTACTGCAGCAGTTGAATAGGACTACCTCCGAACAACTGATTGTCTGATTGACTACGCCATGGAGCTGGTGCAACACTTTGAATAATCTAAAATATAAAACCTTTGTTGACACTTTTTTCGTTGACCATATAACTACGCGTGTTATTTCATAGTTTTGATGTCAATGTAGAAAGTAATAAAAATAAAGAAAAAACATTGAATGTTAAAGTTCGTCCAAACTTTTGACTTTTTGTATATTGTATTTAATGTTGTTGTATCTGTTATTTATAGTAATAGTTATATTTGTCTGTAATCCTACATTGTAAATAATGTTTTTTTTTTAAAAACTTGTACAAAGGGGGCATATGATTTCTGCCTACCTGGTTAGGAAACAGTTTCTGCTGTGGAACAGGTTAAAAATATTTTTAACACAGATTATTTTCTCATCCACATGGTTAAAAATGTGTTTGAGGAGTCTAGAAATACCTCTCAGAACAGTGGTAAGTGTTGTTTTACAGCTTTTCAGGTTTTTCAAACATCTGTTTGTTTATTATTCCACAAACTGCGGTTTAACTTACAGTTCTGCTCACCTCGTGGCCCGGTTGTCAGACTGCAGCGTATTGTTGTGTCACTAAGATAACACATTACTTTGTCAAAGGCGAGTGTCAAGCGGCTGGGGCTTGCCATGAAGCCACTGGCAGCCTGTCGTTAAGCACCGATCTGGTCAGTGCAGATCTCGTAAAGGAAGTGGCGTCAGTTAGTGACCTGGCACTCTTGATTTACGCCTCCTGACAAGGAGAGCAATTGTAAGGTGATGAAACTGTCACCCGCCCCGCCACCTTTTCAAAAACACTGTCTCAGGTACCAAAGTCATGAGTTGTTTGACGTGTATACAATAGAATGATTTTTGCACTCGTCTCCCTCAACAATGGCTGTCTAATCCAGGTTGACAGGTTCACGTTTGAAATTATATACAGCTTGAAAAAGGAGCGATCAGGCGCACCTGTAGTTTTTCACTTTGACCACACAGGCGTCTGACAAAGAGGCCTTGTTATGTCAGATGTTTACCCTTGACACCGGTTTAAAGTTAATGTGCTTGTTATTGTGCTCTCACGCTTTAAGTAATAATTACATCAATGCCAACGTTGGCAGAGAGAATACATTTGTAAGAGAGTGCAGCTGCTGGGGCAACTGAATCACCAAATGATCTTTGGTCCAGAGCCATTTCTCTACAGGATACACATCAAACAATCCCAAGAGGGAACTTTGTGGTTTTTTATTCTCTCGCTCTTTTACTCCATTTCACTCTATTTAAAGACCAGGGCCTGAATTACTTTGGTGTCATTTGTATTCCCCAGACTTGAATTGTATTGTGAGTGTGTTGCACTCGCCGTGCCACCCTTACCCAAACAGCCGTGCTTACAAAACATGTAAAGTAGAGCGTGAACTGTTGAGGATGACTCTTGAGCAATTTCACAACAGCCTTCTATCTCTTTACAGTTGTAGTAATGTCACTTTCTAACTGCTGTAATATCTAATCCTTCGCAGCTGAAGAGATGTCAAACCTCTCAATTAACTGTAATTGCAGCCAAGAGTGTTTCTAAATGAAATGGTTGTGAACCATCGCGTTTGAGGTCACATGCAGAACAGTAGTATGTTTTGTTTTATATGTCATTGCTACAATTCAGAAGAGAAGGAAGTTGTTTTCTGTGCCTTTTTTTTTAAATTAAAGAAAACAGCCCCTCTTACATCCCATGTCAGTTTGGACACGTAAACTTTGTGAACATGCATGTGGGTGACCTCTGCGTTTTGTGGTTGGGTTTTCAGCCCAGGTTAGAAAACAACAGAACAGCGAAACCTTGCAAAGGGAAGTGTTGCAATCACCGAGTGTTTGTGTTTCTGAATGCTCACTGTGGCCTCAGCTCAGCCCAGTCATCAGTCTAACAGTCTGTTGCCCTCCCCGCCCCCTACCCCTCCACACACACTTGTCTATCCACCATGTATCAATGCCTGTCGATGCTTGCAACTGTAGTGAAAGGATTGTGCCACTGTGCACACAGACTGTGCAGCGCTGACTTTAGACTGACTTGGATATGTACAGTGTTCGTGTTCACACGTCAGATTTACAGTTCAGTACATTTACAAGGACAGTGGCATGTCATCATTGCGTATACACTTGATATTAACTATCTGGTCTTGTTTGCAGCTTGTCTGCATAATTGTGCATAATTGTGACATTGTAAATGTGTAAGTAGGGTCAAAGAAGTCAGACTTTTTCTTCTCGTGGGCGGATTTGTTTTTCCTTTTCCTCTCAAACATGATCAGGCTGTATTGATTTCCTTCAACTCTGGCTGACTTTGACTGTGGTCTGATCACAATGTGAAACAGACCACCTTCAGATGTGGCTCAGTGGACAACGCCTGAACGTATGATGTTCTTATAATGTGCAACTGATTATTTGCACCATTGTATTATTGCGTCATCCTCTGCTGAGTGATCACAGTCTATGAAATGTGAAAAAAAAAATAAAATAAAGATGCTCATCACAACTTCCTAGAGACAAAGATGTTGTGTTGTTTTTGTTCAACCAAAAGTCTACAGCAGCGAATTATCTAATTTTAAAAGCTGAAAACAGACGCTGTGTGCAATCTTCTTCCACTCGTGCTTGAAAAATTACCGAAACATCAAATAAAACCTATCGTTTAATTGACTTACCTTTTCAGCTCCGATAATGTACATTTTTCTTTATCCAGACTAGGGATGCAGCAATGTTAGATTTCATTTCTCTTGCACGTCTTGCAGCCACCTTAGTTTCTCCTTCATGCTAAAAAAATGAGGGTGACACAAGGGGGTTACAATCCACAACTACACCTCCCAGATTATAAAACATCTTACACACTGGACCTTCAACTCACAGCATATTCGTTGTGACAGAAAGCTATAACTGAGTCTTTTACAGTTACAAAACTTAACCGTTATAAACCGTGGTTAATGGTGAATTATATTCTCCAGAAACAAATAGAGCTGACTGTTTCCATGGTTATGAACGTTTGTGCTTTAGTGAAATTGATTTTATTTTCTTCTTTTATGTTTTTAAATGCCATGCTGAGGTACTTTGATTCGTCTCTGTGCTTGAAAATTGGCATATAAATTAGATTTTTCTTTATTTGTCAGTGGAATTAATTTGTTGTTGGTTTTATTTTGTTTTTTCTTTGGATTCATTACTGATAAAAACTTTTAACCAAACTTTTAATCTCTCTCTCTGTCTCTCTAATGTGGTTATGCAGTTATTAAGAACATGTTTTTCCTTGCTCAGTGTTCCATCATACTGCCACTTTTTAATTAACCTTAAAAGTTCAGTGTCTTAGAGATGCAGACAGTGTGTGACTTCTGATGGCATCGGCTAATGAAAGTCTGCCCCTCTAATGGCTCTAATTGTCGATTCAGAGCACCGTGGCTGTGTTTTCAGTCTTGTCTGGCTCAGCGTAGGTGATGTATTGAGAGCCTAGTCACCATAGTAACCTTTGTGATGTCTCCCAGTTTTTTCCCCCCACCTCTTTCCCAACAATACAGGGAGCATTTAAATTCAGCGATGCACCTGATTTGTTTAGCTTAAATCATGTCAGACTGATTGTCAGTGCTCGACTGCAAAACAACAGCAAAAAAAAAAGAAAGTTGTGCCAAAGTTTTGTTTCTAAACTAAAGTATTCACACACGGAGAAGTCAGCTCGGTCAGTTCTTTCTCTGCTGCCGTTCTAAAATTCCTCACTTACACACCAGGGCTGCCATGTTCCAGTTTCCAATGTGAGCCACTATCGGTGCGGCCGGAGTGTATTAGATTCTCTATTGGGAATGTGGTGCTAAAAATACTGGCCTGGCTGAAAGTGTACACTGATAGGAGCCTGGACTCGCCGCCCTGTGATGATTTGCCTTCTTCGCGGGGTCACTCAGTGCTCTGCTGGCTGACTAAACTGCGACTACAGAACCACCGTCTCCCCTCCCCTTGTATCGTTACACCGCCAGCGTCTTTGTCCATTAAACGGTTTTGTTCGACTGTGTGTGAGGTCTCGTACGAGAAAGAGGGAGGCTCTTTGTAGCTGTAAATGTGTTCCCTGATGGACACGGCAGTGAGCAACATTTGCAGCACACTCCACTGGCAGTTACCGTCAGTTTGATAGGAAATGTTTCATTTGGAGGTGGATGTGTTGAAATTACAGGCTTGTGGCATGCCATTCATGCTTACAATTCGGCTACACTCCCAAGACCACAAAGAGAACTGCAGATCTAAATGTAGTTTTAAAAAGAGAAATGTACTTTTTAACATGCCAAGTTGCTTTTAATAGCTTGCAGCTTAAATCCATGTTAGGACATTTTGTGTGTACTTTTAAACAAGCCTCAAAGTTGTAGGCTGAACTCTAGATAGTTGCTGCAGAGCGAGCATGCTGGTTAAGGTCATGGAGTGGAAAGCGTGTTGTTTAGACACCGTGTGTGTGTGTGCGTGTGTGTGTGTGTCGGTTGTCTTGTACTGTTATGCAACAGAAGGTGTAAAATGAGCTGCTGCCATAAAGAGGTGCATGCCTAGCTGTTACACCGCTTCCCCACATGGTTGACCAGTTGGCCTGATGTGCCCAGCTCAATGGTGGGTCAGTTGGTAAACAAATACAGTCCCTCTAAACCAGGCAGCTCACCTCCCAGCTGCACCGTGACTTGTGAACTGTAAAATCGTGTGCCTGGAATGTCCCACGTCGCACCTGCAAAGGAAAACGGTCTTTATGACTGTCATTACTTGTGTTATGTCACACAAAGCATATGCCAGAGAGTTTGGCTGATTTCCCAACGAGAGAGTTGAGGAAATCCTCATTACTGTCAGCTCTCTCCATACAGACCACCACCTGTGTCTGTGTGTGTAATAGTGTTTGATGTATTTTCCAGGAGGTTCAAGAGCACTGTACCGCATGTACAGTTTCATCTAGAGCTGAGCTACTTGGCTGATTAATCAATTGAAATAAAACAACTTGAGTATTGTTATAATAAATATAATTTCCTCAAGCAATAAGGCCAAAAAATTTGCAGGATTTAGCTTCCAAAATGTGAAGATCTACGACTTTTCTGCTGAGCTTTGAGTTGTTGGTTCAACAAAATATGTAATTTGTTGTTCTTTGGTGATCTTATAAATTATCTGATATGCAGTAGACTAAACTAAGCAGATCTAAAATGATTGTGACAGTTAAAATGTAAGCCGTCTGCACAGTAGCACAGTTCAGGAGTTTCTCATCAAACAGGATCATGTGTCTGGGTGAAGACTGACAAAGCCACAAATCTACTACTGGTGCAATACGCGGCCATTAGTACAGTTCCCCCCTCACAGACAAATATTTTTAACGCATTAGGTAATGTTTTTTATGGTCTTAAGTTACAGAAGGAACTCCACAAATCAACCTAGCGTAACTAAGGATGAGCACAGCCCTAACCGTGATGACAGCACTCCATATTTGACAGTGGCTCCCAGCCAGCTATGTGGTTGCTAAACAAAATGTCAGTGAAGATGGTCTGGTCTTCATCAAAGCCAGAGACATAACCGCATATTTTTCAGTAAAATATCTCCTCTAATTACCAAGAGAGCTATTTTTTCCCTCCTTAAGACCATGTCTGACTTCTTCAACCCTGTTTTTCCAGTTTACAGTGCAGACGTCTTGCATCATTCACGTTCAGCTGAGAGTTATAACATTTCCTTTTCATAAGGCACTTCTGTCCAGTGAGACATCAGACTTCTGTTACTACTGTTTGAGCCTTGTTTTTATAAATATACATGGTCGTACATGAAGGTATCAAGTTTCTGAATTGTCTTTCCTTGTGTGTTTTTTTTAGTTTGTCCAAGCAAGGACATCCGGAACAATGTGACCAACCTGCAGACACTTGAGAACTGCACTGTGATCGAAGGCCACCTGAAGATCTTACTCATGTTCAGGACCAAGCCCGAAGATTTCAGAGGCCTCAGTTTCCCCAAACTGATAGTGGTCACTGACTACCTGTTGCTCTTCCGAGTTTACGGCCTGGAGAGCCTCAGCGACCTCTTCCCGAACCTAACTGTGATCAGAGGCAACAATCTGTTCTTCAACTACGCCCTGGTGATGTTTGAGATGCTCCAGCTGCGAGAGATCGGCCTCCATAGCTTGATGAACATCACCCGAGGAGCCGTGAGAATCGAGAAGAACCCTGATCTCTGCTATCTTTCCACCCTGGACTGGTCCAAAATCCTGGACTCGGTTGAGGACAACTACATCGTGGCTAACAAGAACGACAGAGAGTGTGGAGACGTGTGCCCGGGGGCGGCCGTCGGAAAGACCACCTGCCAGACTACCACCATCAATGGGCACTTCAGCGAGCGCTGCTGGACTCAGAACCAGTGTCAAAGAAGTAAGCAGTATTTTATTATATTTCTATACCTCTCATGTCATATGTATTGATCACAGACTGTCAGCGTTCATACAGTTTGGTACAGAAACAATGACGAAAATAAATACTCACTGAATATGGTAGCACTGAGCACACTGCTGCTGGAGTACTAATCCAGATTTTATATGCTTTATATACACTGACGGCAAAACCTCACCAAGCATGTCTACATGAGGTTGAAGCTGTTTTGGTTCGTTCTCCACATGACTTCAAACTCCACCTGGAGCACTTCAGAAGTATTTTTTATCAATATATGCTACATAGATAAATGTTTTTATGATTGGAAGTTTGCACAGGGTATTTTTATTTTAGAAAATTGACCAGATTCTTTATGCCATTTCTGTGTCTGACCCTGACCAGCTTGAGCTGCCCTGTAAAGATTGACTGGCATGCTCGTGGTGTCCGTCAAAAGTGGAATAGCCACGTATTCTCAGAGGAGCACAGTGGAGACCCGTTTCTGGTCTCAGACCGCGGTGCTTCCATTGTGGGTTGAAACATTGACTAGAACAACCACGATTAGCTCTAGCGGTCGCGGTGCACACAGAACACATCGCATCCGTGGCCGGTGGGATTTAGCCTTTGGAAGTCACCCCAGGTTTGTCTTGTTACTCTTTTACAGCCAGGCAATTTTCTATTGTCTTTTATAATTTGCTAAGATGATTCCCTTCCACCTAGCGATATTTCAAAATCATTTTCAAAGATCTTCCTGCAGTAAATTTTATGAATGGACTGCAGTGTCTCCGATGGCCATTGTGATATGTAGGATCACAACAATCCTGGATCAGGGCTAAAAACGTTTATTAGTTTAAAGTTTTTATGTTTATAAATCATCAGATTGATAAACAACAGCTGTAACATTACCGAGTAAGATGATACAACCTTTGAAATTCACCATACCAAAACATTTTTCTGTTAAATCATAAGATCATAATCTGTCTCATGTCGATGTCAGCAGACAAATCTTGCTCAGTTGCTTGCTCATTGTCATATAAATGTTTTGTAACTGACCAGTAGCTCATTCTCTAGTTCTTCTCAGCTGTTTTCCACCAACATCATCATTTTTTCCATTCCCCTTTTGCTTTTGCTACACGTCTAACCAGTCTCAACATTTACAGACTTCAGCTCTGCATTTTGATCAAATAAAAGCGCATGATGGTCACTGTTTAAAACAAAAAAAGATCTTTTATTCACGTGAACACAACCTGTTTTGCCAAAAGTAAGTTGTGTTCGTCTTTTTCTTATTTTTAGTGTTGAAATGTCAAAGCTGTGTCATTTAGTTTAGTTAGGTAGGCCAACTTTTGTGGCAATGCGGGCACAAACTGATGTGACGAAACACCTCGCCGGTTAGTCTTTGAATGCTTACCCTTAATAAGACTGCTGTGTTGTCATTGCTCATGTTGTGTGGAGGAGGTAGTGCATATCTCATTGTACCCTTTAAGCACAGCTCCTGTACTGTAAAATGACAAGCCCTTCCATCTCGCACTGCCAAAGAGTTCAAGTTCAGGTGCTGAGAAGAATTTTACATACTGGTGCTGCCTGAACACCTTGGCTCGCACCATTACGCAACACACGCTGGTTTAACAGCTCTTTTGAACGAGTTTATCTGCACATATTGTTTGTTTGGTGTGGCAGGCTTCATGCTGTTTCTGTTGAGCTGAGCGAGGTCCATTATTATGCTCTTGACTCTGAAGACTCTTGACTCTTTCTATAGGTTTTTCCCACTAATGACTTTGTACTTGAGGGGATTACTCATAGTCATCACTTGCAGAACAGGCATGATTTTCTAATTGTGTGCGATGATGATGAATCAAGAACCAGGAGGTGAGTGGCAAGCTCTGATCTTCAGTCATGCGTCTGCATTCGGCAGGGGCAGGGCCTGTGGTCTTGTGGTCTGGGCCCTGCGGTTTTTTGCCTACTTTCACTAAAGCATGAAAAGATCCGTTAAGCCCGAGCTAGAACCACAGGATAGGGCGCAAGGCATTCGGTGTCCTCTTCAGATGTACCATTACTGCTTTTTATAGATCTCCTGTAGTTGTTAAAGTTTCCCAAACATTCTTTTATATCAGTGTCAGGTCAATAACCTGCATTTATAAACAAACAGATGCTGGATCTGATAAAACGAGAGAGGGATAAATGTATGTCTTATTATTCTTATTGCGAGAAAAAGTGTCTTTAATCTATCTTAATATAAAACAACTGAAAAATGGTGACAGCGCTGTCTTCAAAAAGTTTTGTAACACAAAGCAGCGGGTAAGTACACCAACAGAAAACAAAGCTGTGGGACCACGAGGCTTGGCTTAGCTCCCATGTTTGGAGTCACAACCCATTTCCCTTCCCTGCTTCTATAACGGGGGTAATTTGAGCTTCTCCCGGAGCAGCCACCGTTAATTTCCCCCTCCTTTTTACACCAAACTGGGTGCGTCCGTTCAGCAAAGTGGCAAAGCAAGGTTGCAGGAGATGCTCATTACCAAAGCTGATTAGATTTGAGTGACAGGCGCACACACAAACACACACTGTCAACAGCTGTAATAGTGGCAAATGCAGGACGACATCCTGTGTAGCATCTTTCTCATATTTGTAGTTAATTCTCTGAAATTGTTTTCAAATTTGGGCTAAATTATGTTTTGAGATTTTATGGAGTTTTGTTAAAGATAAGTGCCAGACAAACAAACCCAAATGTCAGATATTCACGCAGAAAGAGCTTTCCTACCAAAGCTTGAACATTTACATAATGCTGAACATTTTAGGGGCTATTTCTGTTGTTTTGCCACATCACAAAGTACTTATTGGACATTATAGTGCATTTAAATACGATATAAGGCTGTCACAATACCAGAATTTTAAACTTTGATACAATACTAGAAATAAAAAAACCAAACAGTATTCAATACATCTTTTGATAAACGGCAAAAAAAGCACAAAAAGTAGTATAATTTATTATTTTAAAGGTCGCCAGTGTTTGTGTGGTTATTTGACATTTACATTACCCCGTTTCTAGCAAGTTATTTCTTATGTTAACAATGTAATTCTGCTTAAATCTCCATTTTATTGTAGTGTTTACTCACAAATTAGTTTAATCTGCTCACCTCCCTCTCTTTCCTCCATACCCACCGACTTGCCCCGCCACACCTCTTTCTGTTTCTCTCTCAAACAGTACAAGCAGTACTTTTCTAAACTTGGCCAAAAAAACAAAAACTCACATTTTGGATTTTTTCCACCTGCGATCCTGTTTTCACAGCAGCAGGTGAGCCGTGTACGGAGGAGGTTTGTTGTTAATGATGCAGCTGATCAAAACCAACCACCAACCAGGTGTGTTCACTGTTTACTGTTGCAGCCTGTGCTTGTAAAATAAACACCATGTCCTCGTCTTCAACAAAATACCAGATAACATCTCCCTCTCTCTCTCTTTGTGTCTCTGCAACAGAGCATGTGCGATTGTTAGTAGACCGTACCGGAGGAAGAGAGCCAAGTGGATGGCTTGGATTTTAGATACTATTGAACATATAGTATCATATCATGTAAAACATATGGTATGAAAATAACAATCAAAGTATCGATACTCATGATGAGAAGTTGGCACCTTGCACGGCAGCCTCTGTCATCAGTTTGTGAATGGCTGAATGTGATAAGTGTACAATTCGCTCTGAGTGATTGGAAGATCAAGAGCTGCTATCCAAATACATACAAATCCATTTACCATTTAAAAATATCAGACTATTTTGAAAAACCATGTTTATCGGTAATAATCAATAACTTTCAAACATATAACCTTAATATCTCAAGTCTGTTAGAAACACAGGCTTATTCAACAAAAACAAAGCAGACCTTTATTTCCTTTTCAAAAATTGAATTGAAATTATGAGCAGACACGGAGGGAAATATTACTTGGAGTCTATTTGCTTGTAATAAATTACTATTTCTCGCCAACAGTCATTTGAAGATAATGGGCATTTGATTATGTTTTGGTAATGGCTGTTATGTGGCACAGCTTTTTGGCTGTGAGGATGTCAGCTTAGCTCAAGCCCTGAAAGAAGATGGCAGCTGAAAATATTGGCTGTGACTCAATTAGAAACCAGGGGCTTCCCGTTGGGATATTTTTTTTCCCCCACTGCTTAACTGCCTTACTGACAGATTGTCCATCAAATTTATTCTTTTTTTTAGCGTATTTTTTATGTTTGTTTTTTTCTGATTAGTATTTTAAGGACATTTTATGTCTTTTTATAGAGTTGACTGTAGAGAATGGGAATGATATGTGACATCGGTGCCTGGCCAGATTCAAACAAGAGGATGCACAAAAAACACCGGGTCTTCAACCTAATGGTGCATATCTAATTATTTTTATTCAAATTTAAAGGGGAATGAACCAAGTAGTTTCTGAGTCATATCGGTGCACATAAGTTGGATTACTGTAAAATGAAATCCAGTGTTTCCTTTCTCATTTTGACGTGCATTAGAAATTCTGACATCTGTTAAATCCTTTTACTGTAATTTACGACGCAAGCATGGTGTCACCCACAAAATAGTTCTGTTATAACTGTTTTCAAGGTCAGAATGTAGTGGCTTTGTCCACCACCGCGTTGGCAGTCCCGTCTCTTCCGCCCCCCAGCTAATCTTAAAATCGTGGATCATTGGCAGACCCAAGGTGTGCCCAATGATGGCAACGACACCTACCTGTCAATCAAAGCGACCACGCTGTTAATTATGTCTAATTACAGTCTGTGCAGTAGTGATTGGGGGTTGGAGACGCAGTATTTAGATCCCATCTGCATATTTCTGTTACATACTTAATAAGCTCCCATAAGGTCTCGTAGCAAACACCTCCACCTGTGATTGGCTTGGCTCTTTACACACTCGTAGCATGTGTGCCGCTGTCACAATTGGAGCGTAGCTATGAATCACATTTGAGTGAGGTGAGGTGAGGAGCCGGACCCTTCTCGATATGGATGTTCCAAATTTAATCTTGGCTCGCATCTCACGTGTCTGACCACCAATCACAAGGTGGACTTGGAGATTTGCCAGGGTCAGCGTGTGTAATGGCAACACAGACATGGGTTATAAATCACACAGGGACATGTTTGTGTGGACAGAGTGGACGGCTATTGTTTAGTCTTGCTGCTAGGAAACAGGAGAGTAACACTGTGGTGTAATCGTGGATATGAACACATCAGTCATTCACCCAGCCGGCATCAGAAGGAAAAGCGAGGTCACTACGGCGGTGAGGAGGGTGGGTTTGGGGGGTTGGGGTCCCGCCTCACCGCTGACGCTCAGCTCTCCTCTCCGCCGACCTTGTCGCAGCTCCCACACGCAACGGTCAGCGCTGGCGCCACGATCCTCTCCCACTCTGAACAATGGCGGTCGTAGAAGTTCTCGGAGCGCTCTTCCCAATTGTTTCCCGTCTTTGTTCGTCTGCTTCCTCTCCGAGGTTATGAATGGACACAGGGGCCTGAGGTGCTGCCTCGGTAGCGGCGGACACTTTTATGAGACCAAAATACTGATGGGTGACGGTGGAGGTCAGCAAGGCAGGAAAGAGAACAAACTCAGTCACTAGTAAAGTTGTCTGTGGGGAAATGGGAGGATATTGTTGCTAAGCTTTATTATTTTGAGATGGAAGTGACCCCTGGTGTGAAAAAACCTGAAGGAACTAAGACTTTTATTATATTGTCCACATATTGTTCATTATTGGCACCGAAAACTTCGACTCTGTCACTTTATACCTGCCAACGGTGTAAGAACACTGCTCTTTGATGTCGCTCTGACATGTTGATTTCATTGCCTGTAGCAAAGCCTTAAAAACATGAACTGTGTTTGAAAACCAAAGCAGCCTTGTCCTCTTCCCATCACAGGAATCATTCGTACTGTTCCTATTTCTGTCATGGCCCCTATTCAATTGGTATCCTCTATATAATATTAAACCTTGCAGCTTAAATCTGGAACTTTCTGCAACAAGAAGTAAATAATCTTAGAGGTAAAACAAATGTAATAAACAATTTTGACTTTTTACAACCTTGATGAGCGTAAACGGTTATGAAATGAATGAAAATGTCCTCAATTCACCAGTGAGGATAAATTTACTTTGGCTCTACTCCCTGTGAGCAAAATAAATTTACAGTCACAACTCCTATGACTTTATTTCATGCCTGCAGCGTGTGCTCAGAGATCGCATGTAGCGTTAAGTCAAACATCATCCAAATGCAATATATAATGCACAATACTGCACGTTCACATATGTCCAGTAAGTTCACAAGGGAAGGGGCCATAGATGAGTAGATTATCTGTCCAAAAGAGCCAGTACAACCCCAGCATCTTGTTTGAATTCCTTCTCTTTTTCTTTATTTGTTTCCACTGTGCAGAAGCTTAAAACCAATATTCAATTCGACTGTGAGCTATTTGTCTTTCATTACTGAGTTCTTTGCTTCTTCTGTTTTTTTACATTTTGGTGCAGAAAATTATTATTAAAGAGCCCTCATGAAATGCTTTATGGCTGAATGTGAAATTAATTTGAATAAAAAGTTTAACACAAAGACAAGCAAACATCGTTAAAGAATGGGGAACATATCACAGCAAGGAAGCAATGATTAAAAAGATCTTGAGATCAGATTTAAAACACTCAACAGAGCTGCGTCAATGCCAAAAAAAAAAAAAAAAAAAAAAGAGCTGCGCCGGTGTTTGTTTGACTTGGCTGCGGCAAAACCTGAAATCCACACCAGCTATGTGTACTACCCTGTACTCATGTGATTGAGGAGATTACAACGCATGAAACAACAGATGGCAGAACATGCTTCACTTCATCTAATGTAAAGAGATCTTTATAGCACAATTAGTAAAACCTTGTAGAATAAACTTGTTCCTATTTGACCTGATCTGTGTTGCAAAAACTTTGTTATCATCCATGAACAGAAACAGGAAAAAAGGAATCAGACAAGATCAGACAGATGTGTGTAAGTCGTAAAAATCTACCCCAGTCTTCTCTTTTAATGGCTCAGTATGCTGAGTGCTACTCTACTAGCTTAAATCCAGACTGCACTCAGACCCCCTTATACACACACACACACACACACACACACACACACACACACACACACACACACACACACCATGAGTCCTTTCCTTTGAGCTGACTTAACTGCTCTGGCACTCAGTCTTGTGGAGCTGCACCCTGCGAACCCTCGCCGTTCAGCTACTGGAGCCATTCCCATGGAATCCCAGACATTTCAGGCATTTGTTAAAGCTGGGCCGACAGGCGTTTCTTCCCTGCTGTACGCGCTCACACTCACCACAGCCATGCCGTTTACAACAGCGCACCGCTGTTTTACTGCTGGTCAAATCGGCCCGGCGTGAAAATCTTTCTTTTTATCGACTCGCACAAGCTACATGCCACCGTTATCCGCGTTTTATTGGTTTGTTTTTTCTATTGAATAACTTCACAATCTGTCACACCGGTACCAAATAGTTTGTTTTGCATGCAGCATGACAAAATATCACTATTGTCTAATGTCATAACACCAAACTCTGTCAGAGCCAAGCCTTAATGTCTTATTTTTGTGCGTAAAGGCTCCACATCAATGGAAAAATAAAAAACAGTAGTTAATATGGCTTTTGAAAACAGTGTTTTGTGAAAAGGGAGTTGAGTCAGAGAGTTAGAAGTATACTCTAATGACTTTTTTTGTGTAACGCGTTAGTTTCGTGCGTTAAACAATCAGTAACTTTGTTGTTTTCTTAGTAGTAAGTAAAGATCTAAGTAATCTGTTGCTTTAAGAATTTCTCCAGATAAGGAAAGAAAAATTCCAACTGCGGCCTGCTTTTTGTCAGACAGTACTGTGCCATCTGTGGATGTGTCAGCGGAGGCGCAGCACTGTGATGATGTGTCCGTGCCCTGCTGACCTACGTTACCTGTGTGTGTTTTCGAACCGCCGGCAAGATGGCAGAGAGGACAGCTTTTGAATCGTGGATGTACGCACATTATTTTCAATTCGCCAGCGAAAAGGATAACGGTAAAATGCACGCTCTGCGTTGGTGAAAAGCTTCTTCTTAGACCACAAAAAATTCCACTTTCGATTTAAAAAAAACAAACAAAAAAACATCTTGTATCCATTGCTGACTGTCTTTCCTGTTATTGCTGTCCTGCAGAGTTAATTTGGTTGGATGACTGACGTTATTCATTGTGTGTCTGTGTCAGTTAGTGCAGCATGTGCGAGGCACTGCAATCGGCTTTTAATTTTTGATAAGGCATGAGTACTGTAACGACTTTTAGTCATAGGTGACGCTGTAATGTAACAGATTACTTTTAATTGATGGTAACGTTGTAACCCTAATTAACTACTTTCCAAAGTAACTATACCCAACACTGATTGTAAATTCATCACTAGTTCATCTGCAAATCATTTTAATTTTAATTAAGTAATTCATTTCTTTGCCTATAAACTGGTAAAACTTTTGCCTAACTAACAAATCAATAACATAAAAAGTAAGTTTCAGTTTACACTGATATTAAGTTATTCCTCACAAGCTGAAATCAGACTGTTAAACATCTTTGCTTGAATTGTTGAAGTAGTTGTCATTAACTTTATTAATTGACTGTTACAGCTCTAATATTACACACAACTCAAGCAATATTATTCTTCTCAATATTTTAAAATATTTATTTCTAAAAAGATTGGTTCACTATCTCAAATGTCTTTTGAATTATAGTGTCTGTCAGAGGAGGTCTCTATTTATCTCTGGTCTTTGTTATTCCACAGTTTAAAACAATTTTCTTGTTTTATTACACACAATTTGCTGTTGCCAGTGCCGGAAACATAAATCACAAGCACTTAAAAGACACGCGCGACATAAATAAAGAACGTCTTCGAATGGCAGCACCAACTGTGCGCACCTCCCTGACTGCCCAAATAAATAAATGAACCATTATTAAAAAACAACACAGCTCTAAATCTCCAGCGAGATTAAAGAAATGCACATTTCTTCTTGACACTTAATTTTAGTCTGGTGACAACTTCTTCCTGCTAACATTTCTTATTCACTGCGTTCGAGACAAGGGTTGTGTGATGTTGCATTAATGACATAAATGTGACACAAATGCTTTTGATGTCATAACAGGTAGTCAAAGACAACCATAGAGGTAGTCATTATTTCAGCCTGACACTGTGCCCTGGAAGGAAATGAAGATTCAAGGCCGTGGCGTGCGTCATTTGCCTGTCAAGCAGGCAGTGTAATTGGCCATCAGTGAGTGCAGTGTTTATCATTTCTATTCCAGTCACGGACAAACTGGATATCCTGCCTTCAGATGACCACGGCGGCGGGGCGACATTAAAAACAAAAAGTGCTTTTCCATGTTGTTTGTGTGTTTTTGTTCTATTAACGGAGGCCGGGCTGGTTAATGAAATTGTTTACGATTCCTGTTGCTACCAGAGTCGCCTGTAACGAGCCCTGCTGCTGCTGAGTCAGACCAGCCGACAAGTGGTTACCAAGAAAAAATGAGACAAATAAACTCGGGTCATTAGCCACCGCTCTTTATAAAGTTATGTTCAGGCAACAACTTTAATCTTTTTCTGTGAAATACTTAACTTTACATTAATTTGAATTAGATTGACCAGAGGTTGTTTGTGATTCTCTGTTTTGGCGCACAATTGAATTATTAACATTCCTGACTGATGCCTCTTTTGGGCTTTCTGTGTCCGACAGGACTAGATCATTGAAGCTTTTTTTTATTACTAGATTAATTGTTTGGTTCATAAATTGTCCAAAAACAGTAATAGATGGTCATTACAATTTGAGACCCATAGTCATATCTTCAGATTGCCTTTTTCATCTGACCGATGGCCTGAAACCCAAAGATGTTTAAATCACGATTCTTTACAGTTGTAACTATCCTTTTTTTCGGTCATTATCAATTAATCTTCAGGGTTTTTTGGTAATTATTCATCAGAAAATGGCCATTCTTAGAACCGAATGTCCAAAACCTGAACATATTTCACTTGGCTGTTTTATAACCTAAAGAAGAAACAACTCAAATTTTGAAGCTGGAACAAATATTTGGCATTTCTGCTTGGCAAATGACTCAAACAATGAATCAGTGATTTAAATGGTTTCTGTGGATCGACTTATGAAATAATCAACCAATTATTTCAGCTCTATAATGATATAAACTAAAGAGAAGGATCAAACTTTCATATTTGAGATGCTGGAATTGGAGAGTTTGGTGTCTTTGGTTGATAAATTAGTTAATTGATTTATCATTTATCACAATTGTCAGTTGTTTTTGCTCTTTGTATTTTCTCTCTCAAATGTGAGACGTTAATTTTGATTGTCTTCAGTCAACAAAGCCGGGGGCTGTTTGAGACATAATAAAGCAATTCATTAAATGTCTAATTAAATGTCAGTGGGCATTGTCAGTGATTTTTCAGGTGAACATTGTAGCATTTGCACAGAGCTCCTGTCTCTACATGACTCTGCAAAGTCAACAACTTAAATGTCATGCACTCAATGAATTCATTCATTGTTGATTTTATGTCCCGCCATCCGTCCGTCTTCATTCGCCGCCATCTCATTCTTATTAAAGGTAAAGAGGGAGCTGCAGTCGGCAGAGAAGTGGAGACTATACAACATATGTTCCTCACTAGCAGAGAGGAAACCAGCTCTGTATTAATGATAGACGTTCGTGTGTATCAGGCCACCAGTCGTCATCGCCTAAGGCTGAAATCATACATTTAACGTGCCAAAGGCACTGTCAGGAATTTTGATTCGATTATAGAGCTGGAAATGTCAAAGGTGCCGTAGACTGATGTTAGCTATTATACTTAAATAAAACAAAAGAACACAAGATGTCTGGCTCGTACTTGCATCCGCAACTTATTGGATTTTGTGTACTCAAAGTTATAATGTTGTGTTTTCTATGACAGTTTTCTGATAGACTTGGTGGTTATGGACTTGACGGTACTCAGCAAAGAACTCTGAAGGCCTTCGGTTATTAAATGACCAGAAAAGTCCTCATACACTCTGGACTGATGAAGGCAAGACAGTAAAGATAGGCCTTTTGTCATATACCATGCACGCGTTTGTGTGTCAACGTATAGACATACACTGTTGCCACATATTCATAGTACAAACATTAAGGCAACCAGCAAAATGGGAGCAATGTAGCAAGCAGAATAAAATACTTTCAGCCAGCACTTCTGATGGTTTACTGAATATATTTTTTTAAAAACACTGTTGCAGTGAATGAAGCAGAGGTTCAGCCTTGCGTGCAGTTTGGTGGACTTGCACCAGCAAGTCTGTTGTAACAAAACCCCTGTACATCCAACAAAAACAAAACATTATTATTATTTATTATACAAGCTTGACTTGGTACCTCGGTAAGAACAAGTTCTCCAAGTGGGCATACCAGCTGCATGAAGATGGGGTTATTGAGCAATGACAACCATTGCTTGTTATATTTGGACGTTGAAGTGGATGTAAAGTATGCATTTCATGTTGAAACAATTAGTTGATAAGGCAATTACTTTGCTTGACGGAAAGTTCAGTTTCTTTAATGAGAATGTTTTGGGGGGGGTTTCAGATCACAACTGAGCATTTTATAGACTAAAATGGCCATTAGTTGCACGACTGTATGCATCGGCATTACTTTTCAGATAAAATAGTTCTAAGTTTCTTTTTTGCCCCTGCGTCTTGAAATATTTTGTCAGCTGTTGTGCCATGCAAAGCAGTAAGTGGCCATGAATCCATGTCATCACTCTTCAAAGTTGAATTTTGTCAGTTTATTCAGTACTCGAGTTGCTGCGCTGTCATCCTCTGTTTGTTTTAAATTGTCAAACATTGAAGAGATCGTTATTTTGAAAAGTGTTCTTCTTTAGATTATTCTCTTCTGGGCCTTCAGCATAAAAAAAAAACTTTCTTTCATAAGAAACAAAATACTACTCTCGTCATGGATGTGGAATTTTAATTACCAACCAGCGCACCGCTGCATTCCCGCTTGGCATTTTCTGGGGTCTAATATGATCTCAATGCAAAAAGGCCTGAATAAGCTGCTGCTTCATCATCGCCATAAAGAGAAACTTGGAAAAACTCGCCACAAAATGATTTTAGGGTCGAATGTGGTTAATGCCAAGCACTGAGGCTCTTAATTTTAGGCTGAAATCCCAGATTTTAGGGCGCGGTAATGTGTGTGTGCACATTTTGATGTTGTGAGAAACAACAAACAAGGATAGAAAACTCTTTATACAGAGTGCGTGCATTGGTTGCAGACAAAGAACTGTTGTGAACTGTGTGAGTCATTCCTTGCTAGCAATGTGGATTCTTTCTGCCTTTTTTGACACCCCATGCTGTTGAAGCTCGCCGTTGTCTGGCAGGCTGCGCAAATCTGTTTCTTCACCTCCCATTTCCAAGTTGGCATCTCCCTGACAGGGTGTATTCATCGCCGTCGCACAAGGGAGTTTCACTGGTTTGTTGTTGATGTCCGCTCCGGGGATTGAGCGTCTCATTGTATGGCTCTGACCCCCTCCTTCATCCAAGTGAAACCTCTGCTGATGAGATAAAGAGCAAGGCATTTCTGCAGCATTATACCCCGGCCTTCATGTGATCCTGCTGTACTTTGCACAAAACCGCATGACAAGACATCAGGCAAGCCCTGACCAGTGTGTCAGAGGAGCCAGAGTAACAAGGATAAGGAGTTCAGAGACAGGAGGCGGTGCATACCTTCAAGACTTTAAAAAAAGATGTAGCCCATTGTAAACAAAGTCCAACTGCTGACCAAGCACCTACCTCCCAAAAACCCCATTGATTTATTGTTGTCAAGCGATTTTACTCTGTCCAAATGGAAGATAAGTAGTGGAGATGCTGACAACACCAAACTGAAGCTCAGCATAACTAATTGGCAAACTGAGAAAAGACCTCTGCTCTTGGTGAACGCTGCTGGCTTCAGGGTTTATTATGATAATAAAGGAACTGTGCCTGTATTAAGAGATTTGCATGTTTTAAAGGAAGAATGACAAACAGTCTCCTCTGCGTCCTTCTCGCTCTGAGAGATCAAAGATGGCTTGGGGTGGCCCCACTCTCAAAGGTCCTCAGGGTCTCGACCTTGAAAGCATTTTTGACGAGCACACAAGAAATAAGTCTATCTCCTTCAGTGTGGCCACTGTTGTTTGTATTAGAAAAGCCTCTATGATGTCTAATACCTCTAATTTAGGATCAGCTACCAGAATTGATTGCACCTCGGCAGACACGGCCAAGTCAGCTGCTGGCAAAGTGAACTGTACAAATCTTTTGGACAGCGAGTTATTTGTTTTGATGGTTGCCCGCTTGTTCTCTCAGGTGTCACTCGGTGCATGTCTGGAACTCGACGTCAGCCGCCGAAATTGGCTCACCCACATTAACCCGTGTTGTTTGAATTGGCCAATGCCTTTGTTAAAAAACATCAGACATGTGACATTTTCATTATCTATTGCTATCAACTCAATCACTTGACAGTTCAAAATGTTGAAATATTCAATTTAATGGTATATAAAACAAAGAAAAGCAGAAAATCGTCATGTTGGAGAAGCTGGAACTAGATGATTTTTGGCATTATACTTGAAAAATAATAATAAAAGTAATCAATCGATTAGAAAAATATTTGTCCTAATTTTTGTTGGTGGATTAATGGACCAATTGTTTCAGCTCTAAATGAAACTTAAACATGCAATATAGGGCTGTAACTAGCAGCTATTTTCATTATCTATTGAACTGTTGATATTTCTTTTCAGAAAAATGCCAATCGCAGGTTCTTAGAGGTCAAGATGACGTTTTTAAATATCTTGTTTTGTTCAACCAAATTTCAAATCTAATAAATTTAAAATGATTTGAAACAGAAAAAAGAAGCAAAAATCCTAAAATTTGAGAAGCTGAAACGAACAAATATTTATGTTTTTGTTTGATTTATTTAAATTAATGGAATGATTGACTGAAAATTGTTCAATTCATTTGTATGTTGAGCGCCTAATCTGTTAATTCACTAATTGTTTCAGCTTCAGTGCATTATATGTTAATATTTAAACAGATATGTGTGGTTTCTCTACATTAGAAGTCGACCGCATCGTTATTAAATAACTGCTTCTCAGCCGGTTTGTAGAGGGGAGGCATCAGTCGTTCAAACAGATATCTCAATCTGGATGGTATTTTTCCAGTTGTTCCAGAGCCAGTTGAGGTCTGTAAAAACTCCTAATGGGTTCGGGACACGATGAGACATGATGCATCCCCCGAGGCACCGAGCTGTTCAGCACCACGCTAACGTAACACGATTGTCCCAGCACGAATTTGAACCCCATTTATTAAAGAAAGCACCACGTGTCTCTTGACAAGGACTTGAATATAAAGGAGTTTGCGGCAGCGCCGTGTTCCCCCCTTCAGCACATTCATGGAAAAAGAAAAGCGCTTTGTAAGATTGTGCTTTTGATGAGTATAAAAGCAGCCGATTCGAAGTAGTGTGTGCAGACGGAAAGACTGCAGTTAGTGCAGCTCTTTTTTTTTCTCCTCTTTCTTGCTCTCGTGTCGTTTTTTTTTTTTTTTTTTTTTGCCCACCTCCCATTTCTGCTGCTGTCTGACTGGCTGGGAGGGAAGAGAGAGGGACACAAAGGGTTAAACTGTGTGCCTGTCTTCCTTGGAGATGGGAGAGGCCATTTGAATGGCTAGCTTCTACAGCTAGCCAACACATTGGCTAAGGCTGAGGGTGGATCTGCTGCTGGGCCTGTGCTCTGACATGGAGCGCTGCTGGAGGATCAGGAGCCTGTGTGAGCGCACAGCAAAGCTTTTGTGTATGTGTGTGTGTGCGTGTGTGTGTGTGGTGCATACATTTAAGGTAACATTGAAGGGCAGCTTTTTAAATAAACTTTAGGAACAGAAGGAAAATCAATATTTTTGCTTTTCAGCGTGGGAATCATCTGCACTGCTCTGCAGGCGAAATCTCATCAGCGAGTAGATTATTTAGGCTGACGCAGATAAAAGGTGGTTATATCATTTGTTTTTCTAGCGCTGTGGCCCCTTTAGCTTCCCCCCCCCCTCGCACTGCCATTCTCATATTGCTGTTGCCCGCCCCAAACACACTCTTTATGCGGTTCAAGATCATACCTCTGTGAATGTAAGAGCACAGTGGGTCCATGTTGTTTTGTCCGTTTAAGGGCCGACCTCATGACATCAGTGAAGCCAGGCGGATTTAGACAACACGTCAGGCTCAACAATAGAAAGTTAACAAAGTAAACTACCAAACAGTTGCTTTAAAAACACATTATTGAGATTAATTGTGTCGTAATTTGAAGTGCACCACCCAAATTCCCCTTTCAGGTCTCATTTTATGTGGCTGAATATTAGGTCAGACTCGTAAAAGACACACATACTTGCAAGTTTACGGCCTGACCTGTGACCCACCCCTAACCTCAGGCTTTCATTATCTGCCGTGCTGCTGAACGGTCTTAATCTGGCTCTCGTGGATGAGAAGCTAATCTCAACAGGCAAGTCAGTCAGCTGTATTTACTTCTGAGAACCCACCGTCCATCCTGGCAAACACTTGTCCTCATTCCTACGCAGAGACAACAGCAGCGTGCACAAACTCTGGCACACTTAGCTCGCACACAAACATGCAAATCCTGAGAGTGTGGTGTTTTAATGTTATGTAACGGGCTGAGTAAGAGAGACACACACACATGCAGACGTATGCATAAACAGCCATCCTGCAGACTCATGTCTCTGTCCTTTAGTTGATCGTTTTTACGCCCCAGAAACATCGCTGAACTTCAGCGACTTCATGACTGTCAGCACACTTGGTGTTTATTTCTCCTGTTTTGCTCGCAAAGAGCTCGTGTAGGTCATGTTGCTAGAAAGATGTGCTTCGGTTTAGTTCAGCTACTTTAGATGATTTAGGGCTTGTTTTTACTGCGGCTACTGCAGCCAAGGGTTTAGGATATTTGTCATTTATCACGCAAAGTTGATGACGAAGGTGTTGTACAACAACTATATCATCTGCAGGGCCTCATTATCAGTTGATCTGTTATTTGTTTTATGATTAATACATTGATTATTTCATATAAATGTCAGAAAATAGACTTTCTTACAACCTAAAGTTTTATTTGACTTGTTTTGTCAGTCCAAAACCTAAAAGTCTTACATTTTTATTGATAGAAAACAGTGAAAATTGTAAAATTAAGACATAAAAGAAGTTAGAACTAATGACTATTTGCTGTTTCTGCTCGGCGAAAGGCATAAATGATTGCACAATTGTTGTATATTCATTGTCTGTCTGTTGCTGTGATGTTTATATAGAGTATATATCTATCTAAGCAGCATCCTTCACAACATAAAAAGTGGGGTAACATTAAGTATATTTTGCATGTTTTCAAACTACTTTCTCGGTGCACAGCAGTCAGAAATAGAAATTGTCAAAACAAGCCCTTTTAGAAGAAGATTTGTAAATAGACTTTAAAGAAATGCTGATACATGTCAGCTAACTTAACACAGAGTAAGACACAGGATGCACCTTTTTAGGTCAGGTCTGTTCATGCCTTTTCCCCCAGCATGCGCTCAGCAGCAGCTCAGGCTGCTGTTTCAGTCACTCATGAAATGGAAAAAAAGGAACTGAGCAAAGACATCTTGCACGTGTCTCGCTTGCAAAATACTGTATGCTTCGAATAGTTTTTTTTCCCCCCCTCTGACTCACTTTCATCAAGCCTTCTGGATCAGTGTCTGTCCTTTTGTTAACTAGTGCTGGATCCCTGCTGTTCGTGTTCAGTGTGCTTGTTGGTCATTGGCAGATGGTGCTCTGGACTGCTGACGAGTGCAGCGAGCAGGGATTCCTCCTCTCCTGCTGATGTGATCATATCAGAGCTCTGTGGCGCTGGGGAAATAAAGATATACTGTCATTAGAGACTGGTTAAAATCACCAATGTCACTTGGGGAACGGAAATACTGTGTAGATGTCTGAATGATGATAAGCTCCTTTTTCCTCTGCGTCTCTTCTTGCAGCTCACATTCAGTATTTAATACTTGACTACATTTGTCTTGGGACTGTCTCACCTTTGCCTCACTGACTTGACCTTGTTGTTCCTCTCTCACCCTCAGTGTGCCCTGTTCAGTGTAAACATCGAGCCTGCACCAAGGACGACCAGTGCTGCCACGACCAGTGCCTGGGCGGCTGCCTGAAGCCCAACTCGGCCAGTCACTGCGTGGCCTGCCGTGGCCTCCAGCACGGGGACAACTGTGTGGAGCGCTGCCCCGAAAACCACTTCACCTACAAGGGTTGGCGCTGCGTCTCCTTTGCCTTCTGCCAGGATCTCCACAACAGATGCAAGCGGGAGAAGGAACACAGCAAGAGCCCCGACTGCCACGAGTACGTCATCCACAACGGTGCCTGCATCCAAGAGTGTCCCTCTGGCTACACGACTGTCAACTCCTCCTCGTAAGTGGACACTCATGCCGGTCTGATGGGCTTTTGATGGTTTGATGCAACGATGTTTGATCAGTAAAGCTTGTTTGATATTCTGCATGCACACATGCACGTCAACATTTAATCCTTCACATAGGAAGACTTGTTGATTCTCCTACATGTGCGTAATTTCACTAAAACAAATCTAATTCTGTCACCTTCATGCACATGGTTAAAAATAAACACAATGCCTTCATTTACAACTGCATTTTGCTCACTTCAGTTTGATTATTATTAAAAAGACTCACAGGTATTATGCCGTAATCATTTGTTTGGCGTATTTGACCCGGACACTCGAAATGGGGAAACAGAAATGCAACAAATAAAAAGGAAGGAGGTGACCTTTTCAGATTTTTGTGCACAAAAATGAGAATAAGAACAAACATCGCAGTGCGTATCTCAATTAGAACAACAACAGGAAATAAAAATGTCCTATCTATGAAGAATACTGAGATTTTGCACAGATTCCTGGCTCGGTTTTTTATCGTCACTGTTTTTGAAGGTCCCCCTGCTGAGCTCAGACTAGACTCTGTATATGTGCACACACCACCCCTATTTGTGTGTGTGTGAGGCTGCAGACAGCTAGGTCAAAAGTGGTGCAGCGCTGTGGGAGGGCTGGCACATCTATGCTTCTGCTTTTGACTCAGTATCCGTCCCCTCTCTCTATATATATATATTTGTGTATATGTGTGTGTGTGTGTGTATATATATATATATATATATATATTTTCTTTTGTGGCTCACGCTGCAAAAAAATATATGGTTGTTTACCAACTGGCAGTGTCTGCATTGCGGTGTGCCAGCTATAGAATGAGACATCTAGCCGTGAAGTGTTATTTCCCTATTTTCTCTGCATCTATAATTTACAACCTGTTGTGTTTATACATTTGTAGCCCTCTTGAAAGAAAGGCATTGTCGTACATTGACCTGCCGGTGACATAACATCGCCTCCCTCTTTGACATCTTAAGTGAGTCTGTGAGCAGGCTGTTGATTACTGTGGACGTGCCTGCTAGCACAGAGACTCAACACAGCCATAACCACTCTGCTGTGACACGAATGGAGAAAACTGCTGGATTGTTTTCTTCTCTACATGTCTTGCGCGTGGGGGAGTCACAGGCATTCGAGAAAGGCTACCAGTGCCCCACGGTGTTGGTCCTTGACTCTCTTGGCTGGCCACAAAGAGATAGAGGTGCTGCCTGGCCAGCAAATGCAGCACCGTAGTCCAGGCAGCCTGTCACTGACAGCGGTGATGACAAGGAAAAGTGGTTGCGCTACAGCTGCGGTGTTTGCGTTGTCATGTGTATTTAACCTTTATTTATCCACAAAGGATTTGCCAAGCACCTAATCTCGGTTTGAACAACACACAGCTTCACATTCATCGAGTTACATATTGTACATTCGCACCTGAGAGGTTTTCTAGTGGGGCTCTCTGAGCAGATCCAGCTGCACTAGAGCAAATGAGGGTGAAGTGTCGTATTCAAGTGGCCCCCTGCCATTTTAGAAAGGAAAGAGTGCTATTGATTTTCTGTTCACTGTTCAGATTTTCCATGTTGGCACACAGTTTAGAAGACATGCACATTCAGATGTGTTTAGGCGTTTAGCCAATAAAATGACAAGAATTAAGACACTCCTTTTACATGATTTATTATCGTCAGTCCTCGCTAGTTCCAGCTCTTCACCAGACACCAGACTGTTTTTTTAATATAACATCTAATTAAACTGTGAAATCGGTAGATCTTTACTAGTGCAGAAGAGAACAAAGAAAAGACATGACAACATGAAACACAGCAAACATCTGGCATCATCTGGGATCAACTGATTAAAGTGTGACATGACTTCTGGTTTATGAAAACACTGAATGATATTCTGACCTGACATGCGGTACATGTCTAATTTAGATAATAAAATAGACAATTAGAATAAAGTGAATAAGTTTTGTTGCAGGTAATTGCATCACATGTACATGTGTAGTATATTTAAACTATTCAAACTATCGTACGTCTACTACTGGTGGCACTTGACCTCCCTGTAGTGGTACTTTCTGGTAAATATTTTTTGAAAATTAGATTCAGTTCATTCTTCTTAATCTCAGCCTATGTCGTCACGTTCATGCATGCAGTGTTCAGCCATGATTAGCTACGAGCTAAAATGTTATGGAGGGACATTAATTGGAGGTGAAATGCATGCTTAGAAAACACTGAAGAGAAGTGCAGATCTTACGTGGCCCTTCTCCACTAAATTAACTCTGATTCTCAAACTTGTAACATTCAGAATTCACCAACAGCCAACAATAAATAATGAAGTGAATTATGAAGAATATTAAAGAAGCGTTGGTGTTTGTAACAGTGGATATTTTCTGAAGTGGTACATGGTGTAAAAAGTTTGAGAAACACTCCAGTATGATATAATTAGTGCAGAAATATCAGTACATTTGTATATTTGTGTTTTTATTTTTCCTATATTGCATGTATTGTAAGTTATTGACTTAAGAGCTCAGGGGCTGATAAATTTAGTCAAAATGAGCCTCTTGGTGTGCAGATATGATCATTTCTGCTCTGCCTCGAAAACACTGCTCCATCTTTAGGTTATTTTTTAACTATAACTCCCTCTCCGTTCCCTTTATGGCCCATCTCTGTGGCTTTAAACTAAGCTGTGGAAATGAAAGTGCTTTGAGGATAAGCGGTGTACTCAGGCATTATGAGTGTCTAGGCTGAAAGAGCAAAATGTGGCACGAGAGAGGGAAAAAGGTCAAGATGGATCAGGAACGTTATGAGCCAGATGAAAAAACAATGCACATACCGTTCTTTTATTTTCAGGTTGAGTTCGACGTTGAAAGCTCTGATTAATCTCATTTACAGACCACAATACCTACCCCTTGTTTTATTTTTCTCATGTATTTATACTGTAGCACATAAGCTGCCACCAGCTCCCATTATTTGGCACCCACAAAAGAAATGCCACATTCTTCTGTAATTGTCCTGCCAGCTTACTCAACTGTTGCAACACAAAAGCATTCTTACCTCATGAACCAGCTGGCCCGCAAAAAATACTTTAACACACTCAGGACAATGGCCTCGAGCAAACAGCCCGTCGTTGTCTAATTGTGCCTTAATCCTCTTCAAAAAAGAGAAACGTTCTCCGCAGCACGTGTCGCAGCTAAAAGATCTGAGAGGCTGCAGAGATCGTTGTGTACTTTGTGGATTTCACCTCATAAAAGTTTGCACCCGCGGCATTATGACTGTGCGGATTGTACAGATGGCTTTTCAGGAAATAGGTTAATATGGTGGGCACACAAAGCAGTGACCATATATCTGTTATGAGAAGGGACTTGTTACGAAAACATTAGGTAAGCCGGGTTTATGAACTTGCTTGTTAAGGTTAAGAGTAGGGGTCAGTTAATTTTCAGTTAATTCAAAACAAGTTGAGTCAAGCTTTTTTTTTCATTTTCAGTGCATACAGTGCAGCTAAGAGCCTTTTAAAAGCAGCTATGATCTATGTTTTTACAGAACAATCGACCACTTTGAGCCATCTTGAGTTATTGTTTGGTTCAATCTCACCACTCTTATCAGTGCATTCAGCTGCAGCAAAACCCCATTTTTAGCAAGAAAAAAAACAGCTTTTAAAAACAGACGCATTACCCAGAGCCTCACAGCAGGCAGACACAGTAAGCGACCAGCCGGTGAATGCAGTAGAGCAATTAGCAGCTAAAGAGCCACACGTCTATCTTAAGAGATGGTGGAGGACACAACAGGGTTTAAAGAGAGTAAATATTAGACTTCACATAGACACAACACGATTTCTGAATGCTAATGTTGCTCTGTAACTGCTGGATTTGTAACAGCAACACGCTTTATCATCCATTTTCTTTTTTTTTAATCAGTGTCTTTTATGTCTTTGTTCTGTAGGCTGAACTGCACTCCCTGTGCAGGGCTTTGTCCCAAGGTATGTATGGGTCTGAAGACGGTGGACTCTGTCACTGCTGCTCAGGCCTTGAGAGGCTGCACCGTTCTCAACGGGAGCCTGGTCATCAATCTTCGTGGAGGAAGTGAGTAACTGCGGTTTGTTTGGTCGAATTAGATAACCGTATACAGCAGAGCAACAGAACAACAGAGAGTGGTTTACTTAACACAAAACCAGGAAATTGCATAAAGAGAGCAGTCAAACAAACAACAACATAGATTTGAAATTAAAAAAATGTTTTATTCTGATTTATATCAACGATTTAAACAACAGAACATCAACATAGATTAGATAAACAAATAAAATGATAAAACAAAAGGTTTTTTTTTCCAGTAAACATTCAAACAGGCACGTACAAAGACAAATAGCCTGAACAAGCGAACAAGTCTCTGAGCTATAAGAGAGGCAAATGCTATTGAGTGAAGTAGTGATGTCTAACATGCGTGAGTCAAATCTGTGCATTTGAAATAAAGATTTGGTTCTGAAATGTGTGATTTGTACAAGAAAAGGCAGCAAACTTGGTGTAGATTTTACAGAAGTACAAGAAAAGGCAGCAAACTTGGTGTAGATTTTACAGAATTTATCTGAATTTATCTAACACATTAAGAATCAGACACACACACATTCCCATCATTCTGCCTATAGAAAAAGGAAACAGCAGTCCATGATTTCCAGATAATTACAAAATAAGAATTTGATGCTCATTTAAATTTATCCATAAAAATCTAAAAATGAAGTACTGAAAACAGAAAGGTCTAAATAGGGGACTTGTGTCATTTAGTGTCTCCATATGAAAGAAGACTGTCATTAAAGGAAAAAAGATGAAACCAAAATTGAAAACACAGACAGCAGAGAACAGTTTGTTGCCAAAGAACAGCTGCCTGGGAGCTTTTTTGTACGAAGCACGCTGCAGAATCAGAAGTCACTTCAAGGCTGTTGTCTTTTTGGTTTTTCCTGTAGACAACATAGCAGCTGAACTGGAGGCCAGCCTGGGCCAGCTGGAGGAGATCACTGGCTACCTGACAGTGCGACGTTCCTACGCCCTCGTGTCCCTCTCATTTTTCCGCAAACTCCGTGTTATTCGTGGAGAGGAGCAGGAAATCGGGTGAGACTTCGTCTTCTGAGCCCATCTCATCCCCGCCATGTCAGAGCCTCCTCCTGTAATTATGAGTTAAAAGCGGAAGGACTGACCTTTTTAAAATGTCTTTCTGTGGTGACTGTTTTTGGTTAGACTTTCCCAAATCATATATGAGGCTCCATTCCGATGAGGTGGAAGATGCTTGTAGCACAATGGGCTACACTTACAGTAGAAATGGCTGAGGATAGGCATATGATGCAAATTGTAGGCTAACCGTGCTGAAATACTTTTCTGCTCATGTTACTCAAGACGCTCTTTCATAATATCCTCAGCTAAACGTCGTTATGTATCATGAAAAATATGCAATCTTGTGTGTTCTTTTCCAGGAATTACTCATTCTATGCCCTGGACAACCAGAACCTGCGGCAGCTCTGGGATTGGTCCAAACACAAGCTGACCATCCTGCAGGGACGCATGTTTTTCCACTACAACTCCAAACTCTGCATGTCTGAGATCCGCAAGATGGAGGGGGTGACGGGGACCAAAGAGCGGCAAGTCAAGAACGACATCGCCTCCAAGACCAACGGAGACCAGGCCTCGTGTAAGCAAGCTCAGCTTTGACGAGCAGTTGTTGCAGGCGTTACTGCAGCAACGGAAAACACACAGACGCGGACGCAAACATAGCCATAGTTATTGTTATGATGGTCATTTCCTGTTCTTCTCTGTTTGCAAATGTCTTCCTGATACAGTTAAACTAGGAACAACCAACAGAGCGAAGCACCAATAACCGTTAATAACATGGTAACACAGCGATACATGCTGTTCTGTTTGCCTCCTAAGAGACAGAGATGAGTTCATTGTGCCAAGATATACATGAGGACGACAGGTTCAGCTCTCTTTTATATGTTTTTGATGTGTTTCTTTTATTATCTCGATGCAGTAAAAAAAGAAGACGTAGGAGGATGCTTCAGCTTTTAGTAACCGAGACTTGACCTGGGGTCGGAGTCAGGCCAGGTCTGAAATGTATTCAGTCTAATTGAGTCAGGTTTTTGTTCTCAAGCCTCCCAAGTGGATCAGAGTGGAGCCACTGTCAGCTCTGATTATGTCGAAACTGTCACACAAGAAAAAATAATAATTTTTTAGGCAAAATGAGACTGTGAATATTAAAGTTGAGGGAACCGTATAAACCTATTCTTTTCAACCACAACTGCTCATGTATTGATGGCTGCTGCCAGTGCTGGTGTTCTGTCTTTATTAGGATTGACCGCGTTTTGGATCAGTTCTAATCCTCTGGTCCGTTTCTGACTGGTTCTGGTTTTTTGATCGGGTGGCTTTGTTTAAAAAAAAATAAATAAATAAAAGAGTTTTCATCTGGTTTTCTTTTTGGATCATAAAGACGTCTCATAAGACTCCAGAGGAGACTTGAAGGTCAGGTCATTGAAGCTACGTGTATCAGAACAAATTGAGTCACTGAGACGCATGAAGTGAGGCTAATCTGTGGGCTACTGAAGTTTCTGTTAAGTAGAAGTTATATCATAGACACTCTCTGTCTCTCTTCTGTCATTTCCAACATAAAAAAATCCCCCAAAACTCCTAAAACATATAGAGAAATCTGAAATATGACTATGAAATTGCACTTCAGAGTTTTGCACTTTGGGGGAGTGTAGTTTTCTCAGGTCTATCTGAGGGGGGGACCCATGATCTTATATATAATTGAGCAGGTGAATGTAGGCGGCTGCTCGAGAACATCAACAAAAGCAGATGTTCCTCTGTTGATATCTGCTCATAACAGAGTGTTTAAGTCAAATTTTACAAATTTTCCTGTTCGTTACTTTTAATTGTTTCATGTCTTTTCTCAGGTGAGAACCACGTGTTGAAGTTTACCATGATCCGAACCATGAGCGATAAAATAATGGTCAAGTGGGAAGCCTTCTGGCCTCCAGATTTCAGAGACTTGCTGGGCTTCATGGTGCTCTACAAAGAAGCGTAAGTTAATCTTCAGTCGTCAGTCACAGTCAGAGTCGGATCTACGAGACAAATGTCATTTTCAGCTGCTTTAGTACATTACAGATAAGAAAAGACTGAAAACCGATAGATCAGATAGATGCAGTGGATGGTGATAATGTTATTTCAAGCTTTACTAACTCATTTAAAACACTTGGTGATAACATACAACATTTAAATTTGGTGTAAAATTTGTGGTATCTACTGAATCATGAGCACAAAACAGCCAGGCCACATCCTCTGTCATGTTGCTGGTCCCCCAGAGTTTCTTGGCATTCAGCTTGTGTCCATAACTGTTTCTCATGGCTCTCCCCTCTTCAACAAATTATTTGTTCAAACTGGCATTTTGGAAACAGTGACAGCCCTACAAAGTCGTAAAATCAGTCAACATCCTCCCTTTGAACCAGCATCATTTTGATTCTGGTTGGTTTTGATTCGATTGTAACGCTCTTTTTCTCTGCTGACTGTCAGATAGATAAATTGCTGTGGAACGATCAATATCCTTCCTCAACTGAAATACAATTTAGACCTTCATATAACAATTTTTTTCTTTCGCATACTGTCATTGTTTTCCCGCCCAACAATAGACCGTTTAGGAACGTAACCGAGTTTGACGGTCAGGACGCCTGCGGCTCCAACAGCTGGGTGATAGCTGATGTGGACCCTCCACGCCGATCCACAGAGGGGGACAAAGAGCAGTCTGAACCGGGTCACCTCATCCTACCGCTGAAGCCCTGGACGCAGTACGCCATCATGGTGAAGACCCAGCTGTCAGCTTCTGATGAACACCAGGTCCACGGAGCCAAGAGCGAGATCATCTATGTTCGCACCAACGCCACCAGTAAGATTTAGATTTGTCGTTCACTGGTTATTGGGTCTTTTTTACTAAAGGAACTTAACAAGCTGTAACTTAATGGGTAGCCATTATCCCTGGCTGTACTCCACAGTTACTTAACGTTCACTCCTCAGGAGGTCACACTAAAGTTCAAGGTACTCTCAGCAGCACGTGATGCTTTTGATGAATGGCAGCTAGAAAGCAAAGTGCTGCATGGAAGTGGCTTTCAGTATAACGGTGATACCTGATTCAAAATATTAGATTTTTCAGTCATATAGTTGATAGTTATTTTTTCCACTTAAGCTTCTGTGGAGATGCACGTAAACGTATATCATTGACAAGCGTAGAGAAAGGTGTTGGGTAAGTACAGCTTGTAAAGTAGCTGATTGGTTGTTTCAGCTGTTGTTCAGAGGCAGGTTTGAAGCGGCTCCAGTAAAAATTTTAAAGTACAAATATAAAAGAACACAAAGTGTGGCAGCCCGAATAAAAGCAACATCCTGAGGTCTTTTCCCTACTCTCCATCTTCTGACTGAGCTAAGAATCAAGTAGTAATCAAGAAGCAGTCAAGAAGTAATCAATTGCAGTGATTGCCCGTTCCACAACCTCACTCACATACTAAACGGCGTAAGAAAATGCTGACATTTGTCCTGAAGTGTTGCCGTTTCAATGTGTATCTGGTGTGCATTCGAATCACAAGGTGTAACCACCTCACACCAGAGCCTCACACGTCGTTAAAATACCGACCTCACAGGTCGTTAAGTTGGTGGAAAAAGCCCATTTTCTCTCCTGTACTCGAGTTCAGCTATTTTTAGGGTCGTCTTGAATCCACATTTCTTGTGGTGTTACTATCATTGACTGGTGGATTCAGTGTTGTGTGTGTGTGTGTGTGTCATTCTGACTGCTGCCAAAATGTCCTTGGCACAAGAACAGGGAAGAGGAAGACAGATGGGACGATTCGCCTGGGGGGGCCTATGACCGACAGGGCGCTGCCTCATGCAAGGTGTCTGCATCAGTCGGTCACGCAGCAATCATAAATCTCTTCCCTAGTACTTAATTGCACCCTGCCACCCACAGAATGTGTCGTGTGCAGTCTGGTTTCGTCGAGGCCATGATGTCCTGTCTAACTGGCTTCCTTTTTTTCACAATGTGCGTTTCCTTCCTTGATAGACCGCATCAAACATGACATCCCTCGTTCACATGAAAAAACGGACTTCCAGCAGTATCGCCTCATTCAGTCAGTCAGCCGCCGGTTGTTTTCTATCCGTTTGGCAACCGCTCCAGGTTCCTGGTCTGTGTCATGTCTAATCAGCATACCTCTTCAGAAGAGCAAAGCTGTCATTACTAATGAGCTCTTGCTGATGAAACTTAGGCTGACAATGCGGTTGGACCAGTGTGTTGCGCCGTCATGAAAAGGAATGGGACGACATAATCACACTGCGACAACAAAGATCTGGTCTGTGTGTCTCCTCAGGGTGCAGTCTGACATCCCCACGCACCACGCCTTCCTCTCACCTGTTCACCTCATCACACACTCCTCTTTTTAAGAATTAATGTCAACACTTAAACCTTTGTTCAGTTATATAGGCGTCACTGTCCTCTCTGAGTTCCTGCCACACGTCAGATCAGGACAAATGTCTCTTTAATTATTTTGCCCTTCCACATGAAAATCTGATTCATACTTTAAAAGACGACAGTGTTCATGCCACACGTAGCTATTAACCTATTTCTCACAACACAGAAGACACTTCTGTTGGACACAGTTCAAGATTGCAAAACACATTTATTTCTTAATAGGGTAAAAAAAACAATCTGTCCTACACAGCTGACAAACACTTTTTACCGACAACAAGCACTTGTGGCTGGAGCCCCGCGTCCCCAACCTACTTTTGCTAATCACACACTGACTCATGTTTATTACGCCTGCTGCATTAGTGCTGTTAATCTGTTTTCACTAAGTAGAATCGAATTAAGAACAGAAAAATGTGCGTCACATTGGAGTTTGTTTTGCAACTTGAAAACACTCCACACAAACCATGTCGGGTCTTACATGAATTAATACTGAAATCTTCACTTATGCACCGCATGCCACGACAAAATGATTAGTGTGATATGTGTTAAGCAAACATTGTTGAGCTCCAGTCGAGGTTAAGTCTGAACTTAAACCTACTGTGTTGATACATTTGGGCATTTTTAAGGGCAAGTCGGTCATTTAAAATAAGAGTAAGAAAGGTTACATATTTTTATGAGAATATAAAACTGAAGATATGTTTGAAAATGTGCAAAAACTGCACCTGTCAAAAGCACAAAAAAACTAGAACTGAAACTAAATATCTCCCCACAGCTTGATGAAAAAGGAACTAACCTAAAACACCCGAAGCCACACTGTAAATCCCGATATACACCAACGAAGAAGCATCTGCTGTATTATTATGATTAAAGTAAAGTACGATGAAGCGTCATCTTTCAAAACCATCTAACAAATAACACACAGCACTTTCCTGTGCTTCCCCGGACTGTAAATTCATTAACATCCCAAAGTGTGGAACGTTGAACACTCGTTGCAATCGATCAGATGTTACCAACAGTGAGAAACGCACAAATCAAACTCTGTAAAAGAACCAAAGCAAAACTGCAGATAAGCAGAGCAGGCAGCTGTTGGTCACACAGCAACGCCCTGCCAGTAAGTGTGTATCATTAGTTATCCTGTGACATGAGATGCAAATTCCATTGAAACCGCACTCCTCCTCAGATATCTGTGTTAAATCTCAATGATTCACTTGTCGATACTCAATAAAAACGTCACTTTATCACAAGTTTTCTCCGTTAAAATCTCTTGTGTTAATCTATGTGTTAAACTTCTTCTTCTGTATTTTTGTGATGTTTCCCCAGAACCCTCCGTCCCGCTGGACCCTATTTCCTCGTCCAACTCTTCCTCCCAGATCATCCTCAAGTGGAAACCTCCAAATGACCCTAACGGCAATGTCACTCACTACCTGGTCTTCTGCCAGCGTCAGCCCGAAGCCATTGAGCTCTACAAGTTTGACTACTGTCAGAAAGGTGAGCCGCATTGTTTGCAGTCGTCCTGTTCTTGTGTCTCGCTGCTGTGTTTGTGACGGACAGCGAGAAAGAATGTCCTTCATTGTTTTTGCATTAGTAGACGAGCTCTTAGCGGCTTCGAGTTTGATTCCACAACCCTCTGTGGTGATTTTGTGACGCGATTCTCCTTTTTTTTTTTTTTTTTGGTAATCCACATATTTTACAAATCAAATCAAACCAATGAAACAAGAACCAAAAAAGTATTAACTAAACATTTCAAACAAACAACTTCAGCCACATTATCTGATTTTCATCAAACTTCATGAAACATAATTAAGTCTGATACAGCCCTTAAAAGTCAGTTTTTCTGGGAGCCTTGCCGTTAACTGGATGACATCTTTCACATTTTCCAAAATGGTTTCATTAGTTGTAGCTGGCAGAATTTCCTCAGCCCGCAGAGTGGCATGTTATTTTTTCATGAAAATGAAAACATTAAATCACCAGGAGGAGTTGAAAAATTCCTCATGACAGCAGCACTATTTCTAAGACGTGGTGTTTAAGGCATCTCAGCACGATGAGATATTGGACAGAAAAGACACTTTGAGTGCATTTCTGTGAACTGAACCGTTGTTCCTAATGGGGAAAAATGCTACTCTGGACCCACTGAACAAGAAACTCAAGTGCAGTAAAGATGAATCTTTTATTTGGGTGGTATTATGTAGCGTAAACTATGTGAAACCTGACACTGAGACAGTCAGGATCTTCATCTCACTCCGGCTCAGGTTCAGCAAAAGACATTTATCTCGGTTGAATTGTTCCCGTCACAGCGTGACCGACGTTGGTGCCCCGCAATGGGTGCCGTTCCATGTCAGAGCACAACAGAGCCCAAACTTTCCTCTTAACTCCCTTAACTCCCACACATCCAGAGAGACGGGAGTTTGCGGGGAGGTCGTGTCACTGGTAATTTATCTCCACTAGAGAGGGTGAGGACCTGGGGGTGACAATGACGGACATGCCCCTCAGTGTGTGTGTGTGTGCGTGGATATTTGTGCATAAAACTGTGTTGTGTGTCTGTTTATTGCACCTGTCATCATTTTGGACTTCTTTTCACCAGGGATGAAGTTGCCGTCACGGGTGCCCACTCAGGTGGACAGCGACGAGGAGCAGAAGTGGAACCAGACGGAGGAGCAGGGCCCGGGGACGCGATGCTGCGCCTGCCCCAAAACTGACAAGGAGATCAAGAAGGAGATCGAGGACTCAGAGTACCGCAAAACCTTTGAGAATTACCTCCACAATGAAGTCTTTGAGATCAAGTAAGACAGCTCACATGAACGTGGAGGTTTGAGTCAAGTTGGAGGTTCCCACGCAACGTGTTAAAGTTCTCATGTCATGGTAACGTTTTTTTAATGCCTCATGTACGTCCTCATCTAGACGCTCGAGACAGCGCCGCGCCGTGATGAGCATCGCCAACAGAACGCACCCTTTCCTCACCACGGCTCCGAGCCCGCCCCACGGCACAGGCATCCCCGAGGATGAGGACGAGGAGACCTTCGAAAGCACAAAGACCGTGGTCACCGTCCACGCCAAGGAGTCCACCGTCATCTCCAACCTGCGCCACTTCACCAGCTACCAGATCGAGATCCACGCCTGCAACCACCCGACCGACCCGGCGCGCTGCAGCATGGCAGCGTACGTCAGCGCCCGCACGATGCCCGAAGGTGAGGAGGTTCTTCCTTTGTCAGTGTTAGTAAGGAGGAGATGAGTGTGGGTCTATTTAAGGTGATAGATGCCTCAGCCTGGAGATGCTGGTGATTACAATTCACTGTAGCTTTAAAATTTGTGGCTTTTCATCCCCTCTCTCACAGATCATTCCTCCACTGGGCTCAAACATGGTAAAGAAAGAAAGAAAAAGAAAACATTTATAGTCGTATTCTTGAAGATTCTCATCTGTTTGTTTGGCGACATCTTTGGTTCTGAAGCGTTTGTAACTGTGGGCTGTAATTAATATTTGTTTTGTTGAAAAAGTGAAAAGGGCACTTGAGTTTCCTGAAAAACTTGTTTCTTCAGAGGTCATGGCATGTCACATGATTAGGCATGACTAAAAATTCTAGCTTATATAGATGTCACATGTTTAAACAGTGTCTGCTCTCTGCTCATCCTATTAGATCAACTCATTAGTGCTTTGGTTTACACTTTAAAATAACTAAGAGATTCATGATAGACGATTAAAAAAAAACAACTAAATATCATGATTAACGCAGCAGAACCAGAAATAAAGTCTTTTTTTAAAACAAATTGTTACTTATCAAAACCTGGCACCTACATTTCACACAATGCAACTCAACCACCGACAATTCGGTTGGAGAATCTGGTGTGTTATGCTTGTAGCAACTAATGTGACCTCGAGATCTGGTAAGCTCATTTCTTTCTAGCTCCACACTCACTGATTCTTTTCATTTTTAAACTTCAGTCGAGTCAGACTGGAGCCAAAAAGACTTTTTGCAGCATCAGTCACATCTGTAGTTGTGAATAGACTTGATGTTTAAAATCGATGGAGATCACCTTTAACTGCTTTAAAAATTTAAATTACTGTCATCCTTGTGGCTCAATCCCACCGGGCTCGGCTGTGGCGCATTCTGGCCGACCAAAGCTGATCGTGCCCACTTTCACTCCACGGTGTTTGTGATCCAACCAGAAGCGTCATAGTAGCATCTGCTTCATGGAGATATGCAACTGATCTATTTTTGACGGACACTGTGACTAGCAAAGTGTCAAGCAGCACACAACAAATCGAGCTGTCCGGAAGTCAGACACGGAAAAAGCATCGAGTATCTGGTTGTTTTTCAAAATAAAACACCCTGTACTGGCTGCCCGAACACAGGAATAGGGAAATTAAGTAACTACACAGGCGACTAACTCAGAAACACCAGATCTGAGCAGGTTAACAATGTCTGGCAGGCAAAGCACTTCTGAAACACTCTTGGTGGGGTTTGAAGCCTCGTGGAGAACAGACCGCATCAGCGCAGAGCTGTGCCCAGTGGGATCCAGGGTTACTGTAAATGTCCAACGTCCAACCTAAACATCCTGTTTCAACAGGAATCACATCAAATCATGGACGTAACAAAAGAAATTTCATTGGACTTCTAATAATGACGTTTTTTGGCATTGTAAAAACAGACCAGAGGCCCCAGCTGCTCATCTTTTAATAGAAATATCACTGATGAAACCACGTGACTTTGTTTTCCACAGACAAAGCTGATGACATCGCGAGTCCCATCAATTACGAGGTGACAGAAAACACAGTGCACATCACGTGGCAGGAACCGGTCGCCCCTAATGGTATGATCATCCTGTACGAGGTCAACTACAAGAGACTGGGAGACACTGAGGTGAAGAAGCACACCACACACACACACACACACACACACACACACATTGATTTATGGTGGTGGGTTACAGTGTGCATGAGTTCAGTGCAAGTTCACGTAAACACATGTACTCTCGTTCTTACTCAGAAAGCAGTTTTTATTTTCCCTTTCCTCATCAAACATAATGACTAATGAAAGACGATTTAGCTGAAAATCAAATTAAATCTTGCCAATCTAGCCATGCAGCACAGACAAATAAGAGAGGCTGTACTTGAGCTGTGGTCTCGATCGAAGTAATTTTCAGTGTTGCGCCACGTTTTAGTTGTTATGGTGACAGGTCTGCAAAACATCAGACTATTATTCGCTGTGGAAAATAATAATAATTAAAAAAAAACAACTCAGATGTTTCATCATTAAAGACAATCCGTGACCTATAAAATGAGTTTAATTTAAATTTGGAAATTATGAAGCAGTTTGTTCGTTTAGTTGTTGCCCCCTTCCCTGAACCTCCAGTGTTCTTCTCCTCCTTCTCCTACAGGAGCTGCACTACTGCGTGTCGAGGAACATGTACAAAGTGACCCGCGGCTGCAAGCTGAAAGTGATGCATCCCGGGAACTACACGGTGAGGATCCGTGCCACGTCGCTGGCTGGGAACGGATCGTGGACCGAGCCTACGTACTTCTACGTACAGGACGCAAGTGAGTCTCCATCAGACATGAAGGCAAAGTCAAAACTCAAGATTCAACCAATTCTACAAGAGGACGTCACAGTGTGCTGATAGTGTAGCAGTTAGTGTACAGAAATATCAGCATACTTCACTCTAGTGTACTTCAACAGGAAGTGATACGACACATACTCCGTTTCCTTTGTGCATTGCAAATTTGGCAGATTAGTTTCCAAAAACAGCAGACTCAAAAACAAGTTCAGCTTGAGTGTTACTGTCCTAGAGTGAACTCACCGCATACTCCAAACTGCTTAAGTTAATCAGAAGTGTGAATTAGAGACACAGCATTTGTTTAGAAAGAGATGAATCCGCTTTATTATCATTGCAAAAAGTTCTTAAACAGTGGCAGAAATATTCATTTTGAGCCTCGGCTCCAGTCTATTATTATATTATTCTACCATATAATATTCTGCTTCATCTTCTGTCCTGTCTGATCAGCTGCTGTGACATTTTTTTAAAAATCCAGCCAAGAAAATGATGTAAATTTATGTAAAAAGCAGAATATTAACATGAAAAACACACAGCAGCCTCTCGTGACTCAGCCCTCTTCACCATTATCACAAGATCACAAGATGAACATTGTGTTTACGGAGCAGCGTGTTGATCATAGCTGCAGTTTAATGAGTTTCATGATAAGAGCTTGTTTTTGTTCTTCACCTGAAATGTGACTCACCGTCGGGGCGTGTCTGTGTTCCAACAGGCGATCCGCTCTACATAGTAAAGATCGTCATCGGACCAATCATCTGCTTTGTCCTGCTGCTGTTTGTGTCCGTGGCAGGATTCGTCATGTTCAAGAAGAAGTACGCAATTATCACATCCTGTTTGATACCGCTACTCATTTTTTAAATATGTTTTTTGATGTTATTAAAATGATTTCTTGTTTTTTCTTTTTAGTCAAACTCAAGGACCAAGCGGTCCCATCTACGCCTCTTCAAACCCAGAGTACCTCAGTGCTAATGATGGTGAGCAAACGCTGATTTTTTTTAAACTTAAGGTGGATTTATGGTTTTGGTTTGTGGTGCCTTTATGCAATGAGAACACACCAGAGCTACATTGCTTAAGGAGGTATGATAAAAACCACAGGAACTGATTGGTCGGGTTGGGCTGAGGCTTGTACAGATTTCTGATAGTGATGATGACAGTAAAGTCCCAGTAATTTGCTGTTTTTTTTTTTTTTAGTATTTAGTATTTTTTAGTAGTGCATCCTTCGTGCAGCGAAAAACCTGCAGAGCACAGACACACTGAGAACTGACTTTTAAGTGAAGTATAAGACATCAGCTTCTGGATTTTAACGAGGAAGAAGATGTCATTTTAACAATTGTTAACTTTGAACTTTTTTCATGAGACACACATCATTCATTTAAGCATGGAGTCAGTTTTAGCTCTATATACCCTTAAAAAAAAAAAAAGATAATTGGATGTAAATTATGTGGAAGCAAATCATAACAAAAGTTATCTCATGACACTTTCCATACGACTCATTGGTGGGCGACCATCTGCTGAGACCGTTTGAATAATGACGCTGTCATTACGGTCATGGACTACATACAAATGAGTTCAAATGCAAAGATTAACAAATAATCTAAAATGACTTTATTACATTTTTACCTTGCTAATTGTTAAACATGATAAGTTATCGCTCTTAACCGTCTGCTCACTTTGGGAATCTAATTATTCCCAAACTTCAGCAGTAAATTAAATGAGAGTTTCCCAAAAACAGGCTGAGGGATTCGAAGAAATCCTGCTTTTTACAGACGTCTCTGGAGAAACTTTATTATTTGATTTGTGCACGTGTACAAGAGTCTGATTTAGATTTCCACATATAAGGATTTTTGAACTTTGCTCTCTTTACTCTCCGTTTGCTCATTCATTTAAATTCTGAAATGTGCCCACAGTGTACGAGGAGGACGAGTGGGAGGTGCCCAGAGACAAGATCAACATTTTGAGGGAACTGGGTCAGGGCTCCTTCGGTATGGTCTACGAGGGCATTGCCAAGGACATCATCAAGGGCGAGGGGGACACACATGTAGCAGTGAAGACTGTGAACGAGTCAGCCAGCCTGAGAGAGAGAATCGAGTTCCTGAACGAGGCCTCCGTCATGAAGGCCTTCAGCTGCCACCATGTGGTAAGGAGAGATGACATTTCCTGAAGGAGGAACTTAGACACAAACAAGGCATTGTTGTTCGTTTTGGTGACTGACAACGTGTTAGCCAGGGTGTAAATCAACAAACCCCGTCGGTATGTTTAAACCATCAGTAATTAGACACAGTACTGATCAAGAATAGTAAGTACTAAATGTCCCATCATGTGAGAACACCAGACCTCTCCTACATTTAGCTGTGTGAAGGGCAGCAGTATCACTTTGCTGACCAGTTGTCATGATGTAATAAAACAAGACTATATGGAAATTAACCCCCTCCTCCTCCTCCTCTTCTTCATCTCTCAGGTGCGTCTGCTGGGCGTTGTGTCCAAAGGCCAGCCTACCCTGGTGGTGATGGAGCTGATGACCCACGGAGACTTGAAGAGCTACCTGCGCTCTCTGCGACCTGACGCCGAGGTAACGAGCTCGTCGTCCCTAAACCCTAAACCACAAACTGAATATGAAGTGTTTGAATTTTGTTTCCTAGGTCAGCTTGAACCTTTAGTTTGCTGAACTTGCAGCGACTCACATGCATAGATACTTAATTTGTTTACTTCTTCTTTTTACTTCTGCTTTTTCTGCGTCTGTTGTATTATGTTTCTTACTAGTGTACAGACTTCTGATGGTTTGTTTTTGTCTCCGCATGGGAAATCATTTTTACAATACAAAGACATAACTAACAGGACGACAAAGGCAGAGTGTTTTACATGATCATCTGCTGCTCTTATTGACAAAGTTATGATCTACTTTGACACTTTATCATATAAATAAGATAAGATAGACTTTACTGATCTCCCACTGGGGAAATTCACTTGTTACAGTAGCTCACAATATACAAGGTGGATCAGAGAAATACTCATAAATAGGCTGGCTAAACTGGTAGAGTGTGCGCCCCATGTATGAAAGGAGTTTTTCATGGAGTGACCCAGTTCAGACTCTGGCATGTGCTCCTTTTGCTGTGTGTCGTCCCCCCTCTCTTTCCCTGCTTTCCTATCTGTCATCAGCTGCCCCCTCTCGCAAGTTACCAGCGAGTCTGAAACCTGTATAGCGCCGTTAGCTCCTCCATCTTATTGAGGAGAAATCTTACGTCCTCCCAGATAACAGACGGTACTCGTGGTTTGTACAGTCTGAGATCTGCAGCTCTGCATCCTCGTCTCCTTCTCCTCACTTCAGCACGGATCACCGGTCTCTCCATCCTAGAGCGCTGCTTAGTGCTAACAGCTGTTCTCAAGTGCAAATAAAAGAGCTGCAGCTTTTTTTTTTTTTTTTTGAATGAGTCACCTGATGTATCATGAAATAGTTCAAGTGTTCAGGGCTACTGTAAGTGCCAGCCACACAGCACCATCACTGAACCCTACAAACTGTTCAAACTGCTCTCTAATTCTAAATCTATCTAAATAAAGAACATTTTCAATCCATCGATGTTTAAATTAACCGACAGATATTACAATAAGTCTCTGATGACACATTTCACTCCATCTGCTGTTTTCTCAGCAGACAGATTGACTAAATCCACCAAATGTAAATAGATGAAGCATTTGTGTGGATCTATTTGTGTGGCGTTGAACTGGAACTGCTATATATACCTTTTCAGTTACCATGTGTGTACACGTGTCCCCTGAAGTGTGTAAATATACAGATGGCGCTTGGATTGGAATAAGAGGATGGATGTTGACAGTTGACAGTCAGCGCAAAAAGTCAGCTGATGCTTGTTTGGAGATGAACGGCAGGCTGTCAAACTGACTGCTGCTACTAAAACTGTTCAAGTCAAGTGTGATGATGAACTTTAGGTCAACATATACTTGACCTATTTTTGTTTTAAAGTGTCAAAACTTCAAAATCAATCTCTGTGTCAGCAACTCAGAAATGAATAATGTGCATGTGTGTCTTCACAGAACAACCCCGGGCGTCCACCGCCAACTCTGAAGGAGATGATCCAAATGGCGGCTGAGATCGCAGACGGCATGGCTTACCTTAATGCCAAGAAGTTTGTCCACAGAGACCTGGCAGCCAGAAACTGCATGGTAGCTCACGACCTCACCGTCAAAATAGGAGGTAAGTTTTCGAGTTCAAAATGGAAAACAAGGCGGACGTTAATGTTACTGTAGTTTGTTAATGTCAGGTGATGGAAGACAGAAGTTTCAGACTGTGTCGTTGATGAAAACGCTGATGTGCATGTTTTGGAGACTACTTTGGCTTCCTGCGTCAATATTTGACGACGCCTGTGTGGCGGGCAGTAAATCTGCCACATAAAGCTGAAGATGTGAATTATTTCATGACACTGTGTTTACTGGATGCATTAGTTACTATCCCGTCCACACTTAAAGCTCCTCAGGTGGCTTTAAGTTTGGACATGGCCATTATAACCCATTTATTTTATTCATTTTTAATGAAACGGTACATTACATACCTCCATACATATCAGACCTCAACGCATTAGATGCATTTATTCATTATCAAAGATTACAACCTGAATAAAGTGGATTAGACACTGAAACGCAGCCTTAATATAACATGAGTGTAGGTTTGACTGCAGCTAATAAAAAAACTCTTTTCCTCCCAGACTTTGGTATGACCAGAGACATCTACGAGACCGACTACTACAGGAAGGGAGGGAAGGGGCTGCTGCCCGTCAGGTGGATGGCACCGGAGTCTCTGAAGGACGGAGTCTTCACCGCACATTCAGACTGTTGGTCAGTGACACCTCAGTGTAAATGCTGTATATAGCACAGTGTTGAGTGACTTAAAGAGGGGAAAACAAGTGTGGAGTTTGTAAACACATGACAAATATTAAAATATGAGTATCCCTGTGAAGCTAACCTGTTTTTATCCGACATTGTTTACCGGCTCTCAGTCTTACCTGTTTGCTGCTTCATGTGTTTACAGACAGACTCTGTCAGGTGTCTAATTGGCCTGTCCTCATTTTCCCCGTGTCTCTGTTGTTGTCTCTCATCACATCTCGCCTGTTTGTCAGGTCGTTTGGGGTTGTGCTGTGGGAGATCAGCACGCTAGCCGAGCAGCCGTACCAAGGCCTGTCCAATGAGCAGGTCCTCAAGTTTGTCATGGACGGAGGCTACCTGGACCGTCCGGACAACTGCGCTGACAGACTGTAAGTACAAGAGTGAAGATACGATGGAGTTGTATTGTAATGATTTAGTTATCTAAGACTACCTGAACAAAGTAACAGATTAACAACACAACAATAACAGACTATGATAATTATATACTGATAATCAAAAATCTCTGGTTCCAGCTTTTTAAATCAAAAATTGCTACTTCATATTATATTATACTCATATTATGTTTATATTATATATACCTCATCTTGGAAATGTGATGGATATTTTCTGGAAAATGAAAATAAGGGTTAGTTCCAGATGTTTTCTAGAAACCTCAAGAACAACTGAGAAGGGATTCATCCTCACGACATGCGATGTAGTCCATACTGTAGAGCAGACTAACAATAGTAAAATGACAACATGTAGAGAGGCGATGACACTGTTGGATTAAAGTACAAATATATAATCTAAGATTTAGTAAATATTGCTGTCATGTTCTGTGTTTTTATCAACAAACTCTATGAAAAGAATGAAACCGACCATTAGTCTGTCTATTAATGTTCTGCTTGTAGCCCGAACCCTGAATATGGAAATCTAAAAACAAAACGGATAACAGACGTCTGTGCAAAGTCGTTTTTATCAAAATAAAGTCTGTTTTTTGAGGGGAAGTATTTTTAACTACAGATTAATACACATTTGGTGCTCTGGTGAATATTTGAAGCAGCATGACTGTAGTTTATTTTGAGTCAGTCCCATATACACAGTGTCCATGTTCATCATAATAAAGGAACATAGAGAAATAAGCTGTATCAGGCTTTGGATACACAGAGAACAGTCAGTCAGTAGGATTGTCTCATTGTTGGTTTTGGTCTTTGTTAGCATAAACTCAAATGTATCCTTCAGCATTAGGTATTTCTAAACACACCGGACAGACAACTTTAACACGAAATGAGAACGTTATCAGTATCCTTTAACCGTAAACTCTCTCTGTCCTCGTCCAGGCACAACCTGATGCAGATGTGTTGGCAGTACAACCCCAAGATGCGTCCCACCTTCCAGGAGATCATCGAGATGCTACGCGAGGACCTGCATCCCACCTTCCAGGAGGTCTCCTTCTTCTACAGTGAGGAGAACAAGCCGCCCGAGACCGAAGACTTTGACCTGGATATGGAAAACATGGAGAGCATCCCGCTCGACCCGTCGTCCTACTCCCAGAGGGAGCAGTGTTTGGACAGGGACGAGGCCTCCTCCATGGGCCTGAGGGGCAGTTACGAGGAGCACCACATCCCGTTCACACACATGAACGGGGGAAAGACCAATGGACGAATACTGGCACTACCGCGGTCCAGCCCCTCCTAACAGACTGTACACAAACTCCCCCGCGCCCTCCGCAAACGTGTCGATGCTATAGATTTAAATATATTTTTGTTTTTGGTTGTCATTTTATATAGATCACACTTTTATCACTCTCTCTTCAGACGCCCATCAGTGCATATCTCAGGACCTTATTTTCTCTCCTCACATGCCACAAACACACACTACAGCGAGTCCACATATGGATGCCAGAAGACACTTTTTGTATTTAAGGATGAACCTCCCGCGTCTCTCTTGTTTATGATTGTAGTTTATATACTGTATATATGTTGCCAAGTTCGTGCTAGACTGGGTGGATAATGGATTCAACTGTGAAAAACAAACTCTTGACAAACGAGAAGGCTGCTAAACCCACTGTCCCTCCTCCTCCTCCCCGAGTCCAGACTGTGTCTCCCTCTCTCCCCCCCTTTAATTCAACAAAAGGGTTCATGCTATGTTTTGGAAAAAAAAAAAAAAAGAAGAAAAAAAAGAAAAAGTGCTCTTCTATTTTGTCTGTGGCCTACATCAGTTGTCATGGAACTGTGTCCGAATCTTTGTACGCGAAAAAAGTAGATGACGAACTGAAAACGAAAAGACTTTTTTTGGGGGGAACTCTCTGTTGGACGGTCGAAGACGGTCCAGCGTCGAACAAACTCTGATCCACTGGAGAAGCTGGTTGAAGTGGCTTACCTCCTCTCACTCTGCAGTATTCCAAAATGGCACACAGGATGAACACAGGACTTTTGTTGGGTTATATTTTTAAATTTTATTTACGTGTCTTTCTTTTTCTTTTTTCCCTTTTCTTTTTTTTTTTTTTGAGTTTTCACATTTACAGCTGAAGGATATTTAAACCGTTTTCAAAAACATGTTGGTGAACGAGTTCCTCAGATTGACCAATAGCTGCTTCTTTGGTATATTTTAGTGGGTATAGAAGATTAAAAAAATATATATAAATATATATATATTATAAATATATTATTGATGTTTTTTTGTACATAGCTAATATGTTGTCATTCTTGAGGTATTTCCGGTCATAGAAAATGTTTTTACATGTTAGTCTCTTATGTTTATTTTTTCTAATCCAGAAAATCATACTAATTAGCTTCTTTTTTTTTTTTTGGACTCATGATCAACCAACAGCACTTGGTCTTTTTTTGCTATGCGATGCCCCAGAGAAAGAGTGTTTTGGCGTCTTCAGCTTCAAGATGTCTGCCCCATCATATCAAGATCAAATAAAATAGTGCTGTAAATAATGCAGCAAGGTGCATTCATGATGAGGCTCCTGGCAGTGCTTCTGTTCTTTGTCCTTATTCTCTGAATTCATGTGTTTTTCCAGACAGTGACGTGTTTCTTCGGTAAATACGGAGCTTTGTCATGAGTGTGTGTGTGTACGAAGGGAAGTTGTGTTTTTATCTCTGTGAGTTGGGTATGGAAAGACAAGTGTTTGTTTCCATCAGTGCCAGCTATGCAACTAACATGTACACGCATTATATAAAGTAGAGCCTGAAAGAAATGGGATTTTAGTTTTAGGCAGGATATTTTACATTTTCCAGACATTAAATTCTTAAATAAATTCGACCTGAATTGCATTCCTTATAAATATAAAAATATAGACATAAAAACACCAACTATCACCTTTTTAAAGTCTGAAAAATAAGAGTTGAAATACATCAAAGCTTAAACAATGTTTATGTACAGCAGTTTTCCATGTGTGTGTCAGCCGGTATATAAATCACAGCAGCGTCTTATCTCTCAGGAATGAATCAAAAACATTTATCCAGCTGCATACCGTACATACTATAAGGTATCATCTGTAACTGGTTACAGTGCTGGAGCTCCAGTTTGACTCCTGAAGGAGTGCAGTGACGCCACCTGCTGGACAAACATGAACCATCTTTATGATGTCTACTTCTGCTCCATATTAAACATATATGTATATTTTTTGTCACAAGGTCAATTGTTTCAACATTATTATGTAAAGACGTGCAGACATTACAGGTGTAATCACCACTAAATTTATATGGAAGCTCATACATAACTGAGACTCTCCTAATATCTCCTATAGAGCCTCAGACGCTTATAAATGCACATTTTAATACCCAAATATGTTAATTGAAGGTGTTTTTGGTCACTGTAATGATTAAAGAGTCTTAATGTGACTCCAGTGTAAGTGATGACAGGACAAATGTTCAACTCAGACAGCTGAAGTCTCGTCTTCTATTGCTGGCTGAACTTAAAATAATATAACATAAGATAAAATGGACTTTATTGATCCTGCACCGAGGAAATTAACTTGTTACGGCAGCTCGCTATACAACGTAGATCAGAAAAATACACTCTGGCACTCTGTACAAAAGGCTGAGTCCTTCCTGCAGCGACCCAGTTTCGACTCCGGCCTGTGGTGAAAGCTGTCCAGAGTTAAGTCTGGAGTTCATTCGGCCGTGTCTCTGTGATGTTACACTCTCCATACTCCCTCTGTAGCCTGGTTAGTGTCTTTAGCTCCCCCGGGATTTAGTGCCATCTGGATGGCTTCACCTCACTCATTTATCTTAAATGTAAGTCTGACTCACACAGTATGCACCTGCTGAATTAACTTAGATACAACGTAATAGTTTAATGCCTGGGTAATTAGGACTATACCAATCCATAGTAATGCATGCACAAGTCTCTCAAAGCATTGTGATTTTGGTTGACAACACTGGTTTGGAGCTTTTGGTTGTACGACACAATCTTCTCCAGCAGGTGGAGTCACCTAGTTGAATTATAGATGTCAAAATAAGGTCAAGGCTCAGCTCCGTGTGTCTTTATTTTATCGTATTTTATCTCAGATATGGGGTAATGTCACCTTTCTAACACTCACTCACCACAGTGTCTTTTAGTATAGTGTCTTATTTTGTCTTTCTGCTGACAGTATTCATACTTAAAATCACCACTAATATGTCCTGAATCAGAGGAATCAAAGTGAAATCCAAGTCAGTACTGCAGCAGAATGATCAAATCAGTTTAAAGACTATATTTAGATCTCGACTCCATAGAGGAAGTGGTGGAGAAAAGGATGTTAGCAAAGCTGACATCAATCATGAACAACTCCTCTCACCTCCTGCCTAAACCTGTGGAGGCCTTAAACAGACTGCTACTCCCACCGTGAAGGAGCTCTACCACAGGTCCTCCATGGATCATTTTTACTGCCTTAGAATGAGCCTCATATATACAGAAGGGAGAGCGTGAGAGGTATTGAGGTGATTGTAATCTGCAACTTCACCACTAGATGCTACTAAATCCTACACACTGCACCTTTAATAACTTTCTTTAGATAGATAGATAGATAGATAGATAGATAGATAGATAGATAGATAGATAGATAGATAGATAGATAGATAGATAGATAGATAGATAGATACGGTCAACACCTTTAAGAGTAGACTTAAGACTTTCCTTTTTGATAGAGTTTATAGTTAGGGCTGGCTCAGGTCACCTCTTAGTTATGCTGCCATAGGACTAGACTGCCGGGGGACTCCCCTCCCCTCTCTCTGTCTCTGTCTTTTTCAGGGTTATGCCTAGTCAGGTACGGTATTGGTTGAAGATGCAGTCAAATCTCCCTTTACTGAAAACTCTCCCTCCCTTGACTGATCTTTCTCCCTCCCTTTACCTTTACCGAGGGTCTAAAAACGGAGGGTGTCACTCCCTGTACAGATTGTAAAGCCCTCTGAGGCAAATGTACTTTGTTACTTTGGGCTATACAAATAAAATTTGATTTGATTCTAGATAGATAGATAGATACATACTTTATTGACCCTGAGGGAAATTCAAGGCGTCAGCTTGACTTATCTCAATAAATTTCTTGCTCCTTATTTTTACATATGATTAACTGTTAATAGTAGCTTAAAAACTGACTATTAGTTTATCAAATACAAGCCTTCAAACTGGTTTATTTTGCCCCCAGGTGAAATGATACATGATGATAGAAACACTGTCTGACAAACACCTGAGCTCCTACCTGCACCCACTTTATTTTTGCCAAAATAAAAAAGCTTCTCAGTTTTCAAACCAACTGGTTTCCATCATGCTGGAAGTCTGAAAAACAAAAAAACAATCTAATTTATACTGAGGCCGAATAACTGCAGCTCATGTCTGCATTAATTTAAAGATGTGAAGTCTGCGTGCAGCAGCAGCAGAGAGGGAAGGAGGTTCATCCAGAGAGGAGGCTGGGATTTCTGTTTAACACCCCACCTCCTCCACCTCCACCTCGGCCTAGGCTCGGCTCATTCGTGGTGCACTTGTTCCACCTGTGAGGCATCATCCTCACCGCTGTCTCTCTTACCTTTTAGTGGAAGTTGTTGAGAGATATTATTTCCCCTTTTTCCTTTTTGTGTGTGTGTGTTGCTTCAGCTCGGACATAAACAAAGTTTGCTTTCAACACCAGGTAAGAGGAAACTGTTGCTTTAGTTGTTGGTTACAGGCGACAAACGGTTGATAAACAGCAACTGGGTTAGTAAAACATACGCCATGTTTATTAAAAGAGGAAAGCGGCGACTTTTTGCCTCTTTTGACTCGACATGAGCTTGAAAACCGACCTAAATATTTTATTTTTACGTGTTAATGTTGATGTGAAACGGCTTTAGCGTCGCTGTGGTTGGTGTTGTTTGCTCTGTATTAGCCTAGGTAGCGTCTCCAAACAGGAGCAAACATTAGGAAGACAGGAACAGTGAGTATCTGCAGCCACTCCTGTGTCGACTTTTTGACTTTACACCTGTTCGTTTTATCCACCTGAAACTCACAGTGCACCTGTCTGTGTTGATTTTAAATGAAACGTTATGGATCCAGGTCAGTCTCTCTCTCACCTAGGCACCTAGGCATTCCTCACATTCCCCCCTCCGCTTGATAATACCCAAAGTAATGTCGTCAAACCCACTTTATTTTTATTTTATTTTATTAGCTGCTTTTTAAATACAAGATTATAACACGAACATTAACGTTTTGTGGTAGTTTTCCTATTTAAACTATCGGGAGGTTTGAACGTTAAATAGAGCGTCATGTTATACGCGGAATGATTCGAAAAGTAACCGTTGAAGATTCCACCATTATAATTAATGGGAATTCACAAAAAATAGAACGTCGTGATAAGGCCCACGCGCACGCGGAGTGATATATTCTTAACGGTTAAATTGTAGTTGTAACGTTAAAACAAGGATTAAAAAAAAAAAAAAAGTTTTAAAATTTGACGTTTAATATGAAAATTAAATTAATTAATGAATTAATTTAAAAAATAAAAATAAAAGTTGAAGTAGCTATCCAACTGCAATACTGAAAGGAGTTGAAGTGGCTACTTGGACGTGCTAAGCTAATCCAAGTGTCAGTTTAAATGTAGCACTTCAAATCTTCAGAGTTCAAGTGATAAATTGAGCTTGAAGAGTCAGTTGAAGAGGACAAGAAGAGAAATTCATGCCAGTTTAGTGAAATCATCGAAAGCTGCTGCTGTGTAACGTTTAATTGTGCATGAGCGGTGTGGGAAGTTGTGGGAGATGGAAGTGTTAACTGATCTGAGACTTGAAAGGGTTTGAAGCGTTAGTTTAAGTATAAAAACTATTTGAAATCCTCAAAGTTCAAGTAAATAAAATAATAAAATTGAGCTTGAAGTGTCATAAACTGAAAGAATGTGTCATTTGAAGTGTCAGCCTTTGAGAAATCATCACAAACTGCTGTTGTCATGTTTATTTGTGTGTAAATAGTAGAAGTTGTGGGGCATATAAGTGTTAACTGATCTGGGACTTGAAAGGATTTGAAGTGTCAGTTTAAGAATTGGAATCCTCAAGGTTCAAATAATAAATTGAGCTTGATGTCAGTCGAAGAGGACGACAAGACAAATTCATGCTAGTTTAAATGTACAATCTAAAAGCAGGGGCTATATGAAGTGTCAGCTTTAATGAAATCACAAAAACTGCTGTGTAACGTATGAACCATGAAAGTTGTGGGACATAGAAGTGTTAACTAATCTGAGACTGGAAAGGATTTGAGATGTCAGTTGGGAGTGTAATCACCAAAAGCAGATGAGAAGGGTTTTCATAGCAGAAACGAAAGCAATGCACCTGTCTTATCTATGTGCGATTGCTGTGATAGCAAAGTGAAACTAAAGCTCTAATATGAAGCGTAAAGTATCTTCATCTGTGGAAGAAGACCCGCTCCCTCTGTAGAAATGAAAGGCTCTTTATAGGTAACAAAAACACAACTCTTATTTTCAGGTGATTAAAGACTAATGAAAACATAGTTATGAATATAATCCACCATTCCTGTCAGTAGATCCACCTATGTTACACACTGGGCCTCTTGAGTAGTCAGTGGGCACTATGTTTACAAACCTTTCTGGCATGTCACTCAATGTTTAGCTCCTAAAATTCACAGAAATTCATCTGAATTTGTTATATTATAGTTATATTTTAGAAACAAAAGTACTGAAGTATGAAGTATTATTTTTGCTGTAGTCATTTGTTTACATTATAAACGATTAGTCATCAAATATTAAATCAAATGAATATTTTCTGGTTTCTTTAGTCCTCTACCACAATAAACTGAACGAAACAGTTGAGGATGTCAAATGGGCTTTGGGAAACACCATTTTTTTTTACATGTTATCGTCCAAACAACAAATCAACTAATCGGGAAAATGATCAATAGATAAACTGATAATTAAAATACCAGTTAGTTACAGCTCTACATGTCCTTGTCCTTTGTCCGCTGATCAAGATAAACAAAAAACAAAGTAGACGCAAGATAATTCTTTATATTTAATGTGATTCAAGAGTTTGCTAAATAATGTTTTTACTGTACGGATATTAATTGGAGCAATGGATGCCTGACAGGAAGAAAAATTCAATAAATTAAGATAAATTTGGCTTGTTTAGGGTGACCAGGGTCCTAATTGATCGATTAAAGGCTCAGACACTGGACAATCATTGACCACATTTGTAGCATTCTCTACACACATGCGTCACTTTTCCCTCCAGATTCAAGCCTTGGTCTAAGTTTAGGATTCACCTGTACTGACAGAAACACATTGGCATGCGATTACAGCACACTAAAGATAAAACACATGACCGGTATCGAGAAGTTAATGAGTAATCTGCCTGTCGAGGCTGTTGTTGGATGTGAAAGTTTTAAGGGAAGACCTGTTGTTGTGAGGAAGAAATCATGTGGCGTTCCTGTTTTTGACAGATTATACCTGTGTGATGATGTGAAACAAATACGTCCTCCAAAGTTTACTAGGAACAACAGCAACACGGATCACTGGTTTCTTTGTATTTGTCAGCTTTTATGTCCTCCTCAGGCTAATGGGTATAGTTTCACGGCTGTTAACCGTCAGTGGCCTAGTTTCACTTGTCTTGATGGCACATCAGCAACTCTCATTCGTTTTAACAGTCTCCTTGTGCCGTTATAGTGATTTAGGGTTGATGTATTTTTACTGTAAGTGACACTGCTTTCCACAAACACAGCATTTAGCAGTTTTCCCCCTCGTCTTTCCTTCCTCTACAGGATACTTACCAGACTTGCTGGTCTTGTTTTGTGTCTTGCAGGGGATGACCTGTATTTCATGCTCTTCTGTTCTCGCCCCAGTGTGGGTGAATCATTTGAGGCGTGGCTGTCATTCACAACAAGAGGCCGAACCATACAATCACAATATGGCTAATGACATACTATGAGGCTTAGAAAACCAGTCTTTTAAAGAAAGTAATATAATACAAGTGCTTAACCTGTATAGAATATACCTTTTTATATGATTGGTTAACAGAAGACTGAAACATAAAACAGGAAAGAGAAATAACGTTGCTTTATTTTGTAATATAAATTCTCTGATTCTCTTCCAAGACAAGAAATTGTTGCACAACAGGTGGATCAAAGAGATCTAAGCAGTAATTAGATTTTAGACTTTTTGTTTTGCAGTTAACTTATTTATTAATGTACTGGAGCCAGCAAATACCTGGCATGATGTGGATAGTAATACCAATCTATCAGTTGTTTTATCTGTTGTTTCTTCTCAACAACTATTAGATGGATTGTCATGAACATCCGTGGTCCCCAGAGGATGAATCATATCATCTGACTTTTCCTCTGACATGCCCAACCGGTGGAAGTTTTCACTTCTCTTGTGTAGATTAGCACAAAGTTTGGTGCATACATTCATGATTCCCAGAGGATGAATCCTAATGTGTTTAGTGACACCATGACTTTTTCCTCTAGTGGCACCGCAATGTTGGCATTTGTGGTTTTAAGTGCAATATGTCAACATCTGTCAAATGGATTGCCATAGAATTTGGCGTACACATTCATGTTCCCCTCAGGATGAATCATAACTTCAGTGATCCTGTGACTTTTCCTCTAGCGCAGGTCTGGTCAGATTCTTCACTTCTCCTTAGCATGACAATTACTTGAACAATGAATAAATTATCATAATTCCATTGATCAAATAATTGTTTTGCCACGATTTGACGGTAACAATGGCGACTTCTTCTATAATTTTCTCCTCGGTGGTTCAACATGAAATAGATACTTTGGATTGATTTCAAAATATTTGAGATATGAGTCCAGAAAGCGTGACGTATCTCTCGTTATCATGATGGATGACAGTCATCAACGACAAAGATGCCTACATTGCTACGTTATTTTTCAGTTACTAATACTTACTGTTTCTCAAATGCCACATCATCTATCTCAAATTTAGTTAATAAACTTTATTTACTTTGTATAGCAGTGTTCATGCAAATGACAGAGCAAAAAGTAAAAACAGAATTTTGCAGAAATAGATAAATACATAAACAAAATTTGGCAATGACAAACTGTAATAATAATAATAATAATAATAATAAAAAATAAAAAAAATAAAAGCCAATAATAAAAAGAAAATAAGGTTAAAAAATATAAACACATGGGGGGAAAAAGTGTATAGAAACTAAAGGTTTTGGATTAAGGCCCTTTAAAAAAACAACAACAAAAAAACTAACAATTGAAACAACAAAATATTAAAAGAAAATTTAAGTCCATTAAGTGAATAAACACAGGGCATAAGGTAACATTAGGAGACTTTTGTTACAGCCTGAGGTAAAGCCTTTCATGCATGGGAGGTGTTTTCTAAGCGGTGCACTGCATATGCTGCAGGTGTGTGTCAGACAGGTGAGCCAGCGGCTAGCTGTGTCACAACTCCTTTAATCAAACATTTAATGTGTGTGTTTTTAGGCGTGTCTGGCTTTGAAACGACTGCTGCTACTTAGTTTCAAGCTTCAGTATTATGTCGTTTCTGTAGCTGCTTCTGTAGCAGTTGTTGCAGTCTCTCATATATGTTTATTTATTTATTTCATGCTTTGTTAAAGTTTATTTGTTAAGTATGCTTTCTGTTACCACCCACATCAGAGCTGTTTTTCCTCCTTCTGTCTGATTAGCATGTGTACACATACAAACTAGTTTTCATGGACATGTATTAGTGATCAGGTGTTCTAGGTGTCCTATTTTAGTGTTTATTCATGTAAATCACTGCTGGGATAACCTCATGACTTTCTGTCGGGGGTTGGCTTCAAATTAAGTCAGACTGTCACGCGAGTATTTTTTCTGCCTTTTCCTCTTACGTTTTTATCCACTGGTTTAACTGGATGTTTTTCCACTTTTGATGCTCTTTCCAGTGTGACAAGGAAACTGTGGAAGACACACGGAGAGCAATAAGCAGAAGTACAAGGTGAGTCAGACATGGAGCTTTTAAACCCTTTAAGAACAGAAATGCAGAGCACTTTAAGGTCAAAGCTGGAGCTGAAAGGATTTGTCAGTCAGAGGATTGTCGTGACATCTATTAACGTTTTCACACCCACATACCGCAAAGATGTGTATCACAGAGTTAAAAGGAAAAACGCTGAGGAGATAAGAGTTCTCATCTTGTGTAATGTTGATGTATGTCTAAACAGCTTCTCCATGGTGGGAAATTAACACCAGCCATCAGATTTGTGTTGATAAAAAAAGAAAGATTCATTGGCTGATTGATATTCACATTTTAACCCACCCAATAACTGTAATAAATCATGTCATTTGTGGCTGTTGTTCCCATTGTGCAGGTGTGTTTGACATTTTTTGTTTCTTTGCCTGAAAGCTCGTCTGACTTGAGCTGTGCTGTTCCAGTTCGTCAAACCAGTTCCCTATCTACAGGGCTAGATTAGTTTTGCAACAGCCTGTTGTCTGGATTCAGCACCATGAAATGCACTCTCCCCACTTATTCAGTCCATTTTTATTTTGTAGGTAGCCGTCTGTTTCAGGGCTCGTGAGTCAGGAAAGTGCTTTCAGAAACAAATAATTAAGGTATGTTTATTTTCATGTCCTCTTGAATAATAAACTCTAAACAAAAAATGTATTATTATCTAATGTAATGTATAACAGTGGAGCAAAGCTCATTTTGTTGAGCATTCATTTTAACGTTTGATGTGTGTTTCAGTATCTGTGATTATATATCAATATCAGAAAATGTTTTGATGTCAAAAAACTGTTGAATGCTCTAAAAGGGAATAATATTTCAGTATTCTGACTTGAGTTGGTGATTTTTAATTATTTTATTTTTAGGATGTAAACTCGTCACACTCCTGTTCCTCAAAGTGTTTCTCAAGTGTGAATAAATGTTTTATTTTGAAAAATTCAGGACAACTTTGTTGTTGTCCAGTGAAAAGACAAAGATAAACACCTTCTACTTTAAACTTCATTCCTCTGCATGTGTCTTCTTCTTTTCCAAACATCTTATTTTTATTTTCTCACACAGTATTTTGCCTGTTACTCAGTTTATTTCTCTCTTTGTTGTTTCTCTCTCTCAGCTCCGGGGAGAGTATTTCTCCTCCGGCCTCTGATGGCGTCCCTGCCTGCTTCCTAAGTCCAGGCATGACCGTCACCCCTAAAAAACACAGCGCTCAGCCTGGTTCCTCCTCTTACAACGACACAAGTCCCAGGTTGGTGAAAACGTATTTTCTTTTCCATCGTGTACCTATAAATGAGCTGAGATACGAACAGTCACATGTTTTTCCAGGTTCATTGTCGGCCTGATAGAGATGTGGAGCACAAAACCTGATTCCAAGTCATGTGACGTCTGATGTTTTTACTGGCATTTCTCCTTTTGACATGAAGGCTGTGTTACACTTGGCATCGGGTCAGATTAGGTCAACCATCCAAATCTGATTGAAGCTCCATCGTGAGGGCTTACAAGCTTTAGCTTGTGTGTCTTGTTTGTTTGTTTTTGTGCACTGACATCACACTTACCCGTCGAGCTGCTTCTCATCACATACAAACTAGATCCTCCGGTCCGCTGCAGATGGATGAGGTGGAAGGCCTGCGTTTCAAGCTCTCCTCTGAGGACTCGGTGTCTCTGGCTTCCTCCTTGGCCGAGCCTATCAACCTAGAAGGTCAGCTGGTCACTGTGAGCAGGGTTAGAAGTTGATGAAAGCTCCTCTGTCACAACATGATGCATCTTCACTGTGAACACTAGCTTATAATACAACATGTTGGATATTTTTAAGAATCCAAACTTAGAAGCAGCTACAATAGTTTCGTTTGTTGTCTACCATCTGCTTTTGTAATGTAACCTGACGGCATGTAAAAAACATTTTTCCAAGTAAGACATTTAAAAATAACCAGTAATGAATCACTGACATGCATACATGTCATATGACCACAAAGCACAAACCTTGTTCGGCTGATAAAGGTCTCACACTCACTGTCTGTGACTGTCTATGTATCATCCAGATTCCCACTATGCTCAGCTGCGAGCCGAGCTCGAGTCCAACGCCCAGAACCTGGAGGCGGAGTCGTGGAGCGTGGCTGTGGACCAGAACTACCTAAAGGCCCTGAGCAAAGAGGCTGTTAAAAGACAGGACGTCATCTACGGTAGGCAAGAGGACAAAAACTTTGATCATGCCGAACCCAAATTGTATTTTCTGGATTTTTTTTATTGTCTTTTAAGTGTACGTGCATGAACAAACTGAACTTTCTCATGTCAGTCACCTGCAGAGGATAAGATCTTTGATTACCGATAACAGGCAACGGAGTAATTACACTGTCAAAACAACAATGACAGTTCCTCTAATTATAATGATTAACAATGTTCTTTGTAACTGAGAGCCCTTTGATGAAACGACTACAAATTTATTAATCCAGAGATTCCTCTTCAAATTTCCTAGAGTTAATCCAGACAGAGATGCACCACGTGCGCACATTAAAAATCCTCCTCGACGTCTACATGCACGAGTTGAAGCAGTCTCAGCTGATCGAGGAGGCCAGGTTGGAGCAGCTCTTCTACAGTGTGGAGGCCTTGCTCAACATCCACCAGCACTTCCTTAACTGCCTCAAAATACACCAGAACGAGAGCCAAGAGGAAGGAAGCCCAAACAACTACCAGATCACGCAACTGGGGAATATTCTCACCTCTCAGGTCAGGAGTCATTTTAAAGCCTTCCATGGAAATTGTTGTCTGTCTAGTTCATCCAGTCGCAATGGTTTATTTTGGGGGGTAATTTTTCAGGTCAAAATGTCAGTAAAGTTTATATGTCAACATAACAGACAGCAAGTCTCCTTCAAAACATCTTTTTTAAACCTTCAACAGAGTTGAAGGTTTAAAAAGGTTCAAAATGAATTTACTGTAAACAGATTGTTGAAAATCATCCAAATGTTCCTCAGCCAAATGATAACGTTATCCCCTCACAATGTTTTAACATTTTAACCAACTGTTTCTTTCAAAAGCGTTATTTCCCTTTCAGAGGTGAACAGGTTCTCTGCAGTTTACTTACTCTAACACTTAAATGCTATGTTTGCATTTCTACACAAAGATCTACAACAAACAGTCTGACGTGACATGAAACATTACTGATGAGCTAAACCAGCAATTCAGCTGTCAGAAACTGCGATCACATGTAAACCTTTTCATATTTGACTGACCTTTTTACAGTTTGAAAACAAGCTGCTACCATTAGCTCCCAGGTGCTTTGTGAGTGTTGTTGTTACAACATGCGGCACTGACATCGTTATCGGCTTTATTTAGCAATAAATAATTGTGTTTATGCTGCACCATTGTTGTTGCTGCTCAGCCTCTTCCTCTCTCTCTTTCCACCCTTGTCAACCTCTCTGAGGTGTACAGGTGTCCATAGGAATGGCTGGTATGTCAGAAACCTAAGGGACTACAGATGGGTGTGTTTGCTCCATGAGCTCAGGAATGAAGCTGTGTGGCCGGGATAAGGATCCCAGAGAAGCAGTCTGTGGTCAATGATTTTCCGACTGAAAAATCGGACCAGAACCAGAGCTTTCTGTGAATTATACTCTTTTCTAGCTCTGAAAAGGGGATTCAATTTTATGTTTTTGGCGCCAGATGACTTCTGTTGTTGCAAAAGCTGAGGGAGGCGTTAAAGTTTATCCAAAGCGGCCTTGTGTTTTCAAGTTGGTTAATATTTGGCTCGGACTGTGAGGACAAATCAAGTGTAAATCGTAAGATCAGATAGTGTCTGTTCACAGTTAATACATTTCATCTAACGACAGTGAAATACATGATAACATGGAGTGTACTACTGTGCTAGAATTTCAACCTGGGAGACATTTTAATGATGTTTATTATATATGAAACATGAAATGTGAAGTTTGTTTGACGCCCTGATAGAGTGGCTGTAAAGGGTAACGCACACGTGCTGCGTGTCAAAAGATTGTTTCCTATGTGAACACACACACACAAACACACACAGGCGGCATTTTGACGTGATGCCATTGAATGTTGATACGCATCACTCTCCTGAAAAGCAGCATATTTCCTCTCTGATTCATTTCTTGTCTGCCATACTGTTTCTACTTTTTGTACGACATGTCCGGTGTTGACATTTTGATATTTTCAGTCTTCAGACCTCAGCAGCAACTTCAATACAGCTGTTTGACTATTACATTAAATCTTTTTAGAAATACAAATATCATCTTTTTTGTCATTTCTTTGTTAGTTTTCAGGTGATCTGGGAGAAGGAATGGTCGAGTGTTACAGTGTTTTCTGCAGCCATCACAGCGAAGCGGTCAGCTTCTACAAAGAGCAGCTGCAGAACAGCAAGAAACTGCAGATCCTTATTAGGGTAAGCGATGTGTGCTTGTTGGTGGGTTCATGTAGATGATGTGATTTTTCTCTCGTGACACTGAGGCTTTGGCTAAAAAAGAAGCTGACGTGAATCAGGTGCATGCCTCGAGCAGCGGTAGCAGTTTCTAAGAGATGAGCCTTCCAACAAACAATGGTGATGACGTTTCTACTAAGAATGATGCCGCCAACAAAAAGAACCACGATGCTTGACCTAAGGCCAGTTACTGTTGTACGCAGGAGTGATGCAAGTCCTGGAAAAACAAAACCTTTCTTTTCATAACAGAAAATAGGTCAGCTTCCTCTCGTGCGAAGGTTGGGAATCCCGGAGTGTTTTCTGTTGGTGACTCAACGCATCACAAAATATCCAATCCTGGTGGAGCGAATCATACAGAACACTGAAGGTAACATCACAAACTGAATCTGGCTACCGTCTTCGGTGACACAAAGCAGGCTGGAATTGTCCTAATGGTGTCAAATGTTTTCATGTGCTCCTTTTCAGCTGACACGGACGAGTACAAGTCACTGGTGCAAAGTTTGGCGCTGATCAAAGACTTCATCTCCCAGGTGAACGATCAGGTCAACGAATACGAGAAAGCTGCTCGTCTGAGAGAGATCGGCATCCGTCTGGACCCAAAATCTCAGGGCCGGCTGAAGGACGGAAAACTGTTCCGCAGAGACGATCTGATCCAGGGAAACAGGACGCTGCTGCACGAAGGCCCCGTCACCTGGAAGACCTCCGGTAGACAGAAAGGTTTGTGACTATTGCTCGTCTTTGTAAGCAGTTGTCATTAAAGTTCTAGGAGATTTAAGAGTAATTCTTAGTGTTTAATAACCTGAATTTCTAAAATGAGCCCTTTATATCTGCAGTGAGAGCGGAACCTTCACAGTCAGCCTGAAATGTCTCTGACACTGAGACTATCCAGGTGGATTCATGGACTACACTCTGATACCTGTTGTGTTCGGGCTTTGTTTATTTCATGTACGCAGCTTCTAAATCTGAGTCTGACTCCAAAATAGAGACACGAAGAAGTTAAACTTGGTTTGTGTCCTAAAGTTTGAGCGCGAGAGAGATTCACCACAGCACCTGATCCTGTCTGAATGTGTCCTAAAAGTGGAAACTGTATGGAAACATCAACTTTTATTGTTCTTTCCTCATTCAGGTTCCTCTTTGAATTTGTCACAAAACTTAGTGTGTGAATGTGTGGTCTGATTTTGATGAAACTTTCAGCGACGATGCATCAAGTGACTGACGGCTCAGAGGATTACTGCAGTGTTACATTTGCGCCTGTCTGCCTTCCTTCCTTCCTTCCTGGGTTCAACTTCAGGGTTCAAGTTATTTTTATGAAATCAAAAAGATTCAGAGAACCAGTATATCAGCATTTTTCTATGTCATTACTTCACGTCATGATGTGAGGTACAGTAGACAAGTTCATCTTCGGTGGCAGCTCTTGTATTGTTTTGATGCTGAGCTGCATTGGTCTTCCTGCAGACGTCCACGCTGTTCTGCTGCAAGACGTGCTGCTCCTCTTACAAGAGAAAGATCAGAAGCTTGTGTATGCCACTGTGGTGAGTTCTGCCCAAACACTGACTCATTTTTGTAAAAAGTCTAAGACGCAGACCTCTTTCCTTTTTTAAAAATACATCAGGAGATGATCATATCTTGTGTGATATGACAACAATCCAGGACAGATCATGATAACAGTTCAATTAATAACTTGCTGTAATCTCGTGGCTCGTGCAGGAAAACAAACCACCGGTGGTCTCCCTTCAAAGGCTGATAGTTCGGGAGGTGGCTCACGACGACAAAGCCATGTACCTCATCTGTGCATGCACCACCAGCATGCCAGAGATGTACGAGATCCACACCAGCTCCAAAGAGGAATGCATCACATGGATGGCGCTGATTAGGGAAGCTGTGAACCGGTAAGCTGAGGACTGAGGAAGTCAGTTTGGGGTTTTTTATTACAACTCTCTTGTTAATACCACAGACACCTGATGATTGTTGAAATAAGAGCATCATAATTGATTCCAAAGTTTAGTATCAGATTCTTGTCAGCATGAAACTGTCATAAGATATCTTGTGGGCAAAACATTTTACATCTTACATGTTCACTAAGTAAGATGTCTGTTATTTTTTTTAGCTATCCAGAAGAGGAGCCGTACTGCGAACTGACCGCTAGACTGCAACAATATCAAGGTAAGACTGCCGAGATGATCGAATGCTAAATCACACAGAACAGGTTGTTTTGTGGCCGTTCTCTCTCTTACACAAGAGTTTAAAATGTCATCATTTGATTAAACCGGTCTCATAGTCCGTCGTTCAAGTGTACTGTGAAAAGTAGAACTCACAGGTCACCTCGTCTCTGAGTTTACTTGACAAACATGTTTATTTATGCTGTTGCTCTTCAGATGTTCTAAAGGCGCGGGATGACCTTATAACAAAAAATCTGACAGAGAAACAGCAGATCTTCGCTGCTCTCTACGAGACCGTAATGGAGAAGGAAACTCCGCACAAAGGGCTGCTGCTCCGAGGAGACGCCACTGACCTCCAGCAGGGGGAGACGCTGCTTAAAGGAGCCATCGATGAAGGTGAGAGCTGACATCAGTCATCAAGAGTTGGCCTCAGTATTGTGAATCATTTCTGTTTGTCACCGGTCATGAGTCAGTGTTCATTATTTGCATCGGTTTACCATAAAAACTTGAGCTTGAGCTTTCCCACACAGCTGAATCATGACTCAGACATCACTGATGATGTCTCTTTTTAAAGAGGTGATTAAGGAGTTGTTTCTTTGTCTTTTGCCTGCAGTGGAAAACTTGCAGAACTTGCTCTTCTCGAGGATACGAGACCCAAAACTTCTTATGGATGAGAATAACACGCAGGGCGGGCAGCTCAGGAGGGCAGAGACCTTCGGGCTGGCAGATAGTAACTCTGCTGCAAACGTCATGGAAAGTAAGCTGACATGTAGTCAACATTGGTATGATGTAAGTGTTAATGTGTTGACAGGTAAGACAATAAAAGGACGAGTTCAAAGGATGAGTAATATTTAATTACGGGCTCTCGCTTTTAAAGGAGATAGACGAGAATTTCACTTTCTTTGTGTGAAACTCTTGCATCATGCAATCAGGGAAGTTTACATGAGTCATTCTTGTTGTGTAATACTGTACTTTAGTGTTTGTTTTAAATATAAACACAATCATACGGTCAACTCCTTTTTAACCCTCTGAGGTTCGAACAATCACCCATGATCAAAAGCAATTGTGAGTACCCCAGAGGGTTAAATAAAACTCTCTCTGAGCCGAAATGTATGATAAATATGACCGTAACTGTCCTCATATTGAATATGTGAAGGTGTTTATTGACTCGTGATTTCATTTTCTCAGATGGAGATACAGCTGAGGGGCCAGGTGACGGCGACAGCTGCGTACCACTGCACAGAAGGCACAACGCGAGCGATCCTCAGCTCCAGAAAATGTACTACGCTGAGAGCCTGGAACAGTCTGTGAGTGATCGAAACCCGAAGCTGCATTCAGACAGGATCCAAACGCAGGTTTTTCCACTCGTTTGAAAAGGAGTAGTCCATTTTGGATGCGGCAGTGCGAGCCGCAGGGGTGTCCACCCAAAAAACACAGCGATCTGCAGCGAAGAATAAAATAGTTTGACAGCGGTTATGCTCAACACATACAGACACACCTCCTTCCGTCCTGGTGATTAAATATGAAGCATTTTCAGGGCGCCGTTTAGCTCAGTAACCATGTTTTTGTCACCCCCTCTCTTTCTCGCCACCTACCTGTCAGACTTCAGCTGTATCTGAAAAATATCTTTAAAAATGATATGAAGCATTTTTTCATTGTTTGTGTTATTTTCCTTCAAGGCTGATGATGACATGCAGATGCCAAACAGTAATCCAACATCCAGTAATTTCCCTGAGGAGGTAACGCTTCTGATACTTTTTGTTTATTATTTTCCTCTTTTTCTGTCTTCACTGCAGAAATCTTTATCTATCACTGTAATTCTTTTCCTCTGTAGGTGTGTGACAGGGTGATAATGCTCGCACAGAGGCTGTACAGCTTACAGGTGAGGACATTGTTCTGAAATCTTTGATTCAGCAGGCACCTCATTCCTAGAAATGATTTTTTTTGTATGTGTGAAATGTTTGTATTAAATTCTTTGACCTGCAGGCAATCATCGCGCAGCAGGACAGCCAGATTGAGCTGCAGCACACTTTCCAGTCAAAGAGCAAGCAGCCCGCTCGGCATTACACCAGCATGCTGCTCGAGCAGGAGAAGCAGCGCAACCTGAAGAAGCACAAGGAGGAACTCGCCAACTTGCACAAGCTGCAGGCCCAGCATCAAGGGGAGCAGCAGCGCTGGGAGAAGGAGAGGGAGCGACAGAGGGTGCAGATCGAGGCTCTGGAGGCTCAGGTGCAAGAGAGGGAGGAGGAATGTCGGAAGTGGGAAGAGAAGCTCGATGACGAGAAGGCCGAGCTGGAGAAGCAGAGGGAAGACTATCAGCAGAGACTGGCGAGGCTGAGGGAAACCACACAATCTGTAGAAAAGGATCAGGAGCGTCTAATGCAGGAGAAGAAGCGTGTGGAGCAGATGCAGGAGAAAATAAAGAAGTACTTCCCAAACTACGATGATCCTGCACAAGTAAGGCATCACCTGTCCACAAGTTTTCTCTGCTCACTGATGTCTGAAATGTTTGAATATTTATTTAAGATGTCCTCTTCCTCCGTAGTACTGGAGTCTCTCCAGTCATCCCTCGTTCAGGGGAAGCATTGTGAACGGAGGCGGGAATCTGACCTTACCTCCAAAGCTCCACGCCTTGTCCAGTCCCTCAGACCCCATGGAAATGCCTCCAAAGGTTCCGCCGCGCAAGGAGAGCATCAGCCCGCAGCCGGCTAAGCCCGAGCTGCCGATCCAACTCATCAGCACGACCAACCAGGTGCACAAACCTGCAGCCGTGCAGCAGCAGATTCCCACCAAGCTGGCTGCTCTGTCCAAAGGAAAGGAGAAAGGTCACAAGAAGGGGTCTCACCAGAGAACGCACAGCGCAGGTCAGGATGCAGGCCTGTTAACTTAACCCCCCGTACTGACACATGAGATGGTTTTTAAAATTTACAGTACAAGAGTTCATGTGTCCGTAGACAAAGAAACATTTAGCTGAACATTGTTCACCAGCAGTGGGTCAGCTCTTAGAACCACAGCCTTCACATTCAAATGCCCTTTAAAGATTTTTGTCTTTCTACATGCAGCCAATATAGATGTGAACCAGGTGGTGCCCATCCGAGTGACTGGAAAAGAAGGAGGCAGCCTGAGAGCCAGAAGGAACGCCAGTCCTCAAAGAATCTACCAGTCAGGTACAGAGAGGCAAACGCAGAGACATCACCCTACATCTGATCAGCAATCAGTTTGATTTGCATTTGTATAGTGACTAAACAGCTCCACCTTGTGAAGACATGGAAGTAATACTGTGACATTCTAGTTTAATAAGTTTGTGTCTCACATCTCACACTTGAATGAGACGATCAGAGACAGGAAGGGAGAATTTACTCATTCTGTCACAGCTTATTTCTCTTATTATCTCTCTTTCAGGAACCTTCAACCCACCAGGATCTGCCAGCGGTGTGAAAATGTCTCAGTCCTTCAGCACATACAGGAGGGACAACAGCAACGCTCCATCACCACCACCTCCGCCTCCTTTTCCCAAAGACATTCTGGAAACGGGCAAAGAGAAGGTCATTTACCTTTAATCCTCGACTACAGGCTGGAGTCTGGATGAAGCCTGAAGTCATAAAGACTTGTGCACATTGACAGACTGTTAAAGACTTCATGACATCCATATGTGTCCATTATGAAGAGGACCATCACTATACTGGGAACCATCATTTAAAAAAAAAAAGGTTTGTGGTTCAGGTTGGTCAAAAAATGTATAAATTTCAGCCCATTTGTATATTTGGGAAAGACTGTTTTAAAAAGTTACTTTTTTTTAAATATCATTTTAATTTTAAATGAACGTAAGTTGTCTTTAACCACGCAGCACTCATGTCTTAACTCTTTCTTTTTAATTTAACGAATGATAAGCACGGTGTGAGGAAGCTGTCGATTTACAAAGTTTACATCTGTTTTAGATTCAAGGTGCCAAGCATGAAAGTTTTATTTCAGAAAGAATCAGATAACCTTGAAGTTTATAATTTATACTGTGGTCCTGCTCGTCAGTATGAGCTGTAAGCAAATCGTGAATATCAGGGTGTGTGGAAAAGATGTTGGCTGTAAACTTTATTGTTTGTAAATACTATCAGCCTTTAAGAGCATGTAACAGAGCGATGGACATTCATTGTTAAATAATCTTGTACAAAACTTTAACATTTAGCATCGCACATGCTGTCACCTTTTCCGTTCCATGTAAAAATTTCCTCTAAATCCCGACCGATGGATCATGGAATAAAAATATGTTTGACTTAACACTGAGTGTTTTTGTGGCTGAAGAAAAACTTAAACTAAATGTTGTTTTTAAAGATACTGAACTGAACTTTAGGTGACTCCAAACAAGAAGTGATGCCATGCTGCATTCAGGTGTTGATACGAACTGCATCGGACATGCTTTCACGTCCGTCTGAATAAATTCACTTTCAGGTGATCCAGAAGGACTAAGGACTTTCTTGTGTTCAGTCCGAAGACATGCAGGTCAATAGATTAATTGCTGGTGATTGGTGACTTGTCCAGGATGTACCTCACTCCTTGCTCATTGACAACTGAGAATTATCACCACAGTGTCTATGCTGGGCACCATCTGACCATCATACACAGCGGAGATTAAATATTTTATACTGACCGTTGATATCCCTCTTGTTTTTTCATTGGGAGTTATTAAACCTGCTGGCCGCTCATCATAAATGAATCAGATGTGAGGCTTCATCGCTCACCCTTTAAAAAGTTATTACCTTTTGTGACTTTTGTGGCTGTTTGTTATTGTTTAAATATCAATCACTTCATGTGACTGTTTTTGAATAAACAGTTTCATTAGCTTCAGAGACTCTGAACCTTTTTTAGGTGGGTTTGATTTCCACTGTAAATGTAAATGTGTGTGTTGAGTTGATCAAATAGTGATCCAGCACGAACAGCTCTCCACTTTAGAGTGACTGAGCCGAGCTGACAAAGAGGCTCTTTGTCAGACTGCTGTTCATCTCTGCAGAGTCTGAACAGCAGCAGACTTTTTTTTTTTTTTTTTTTACAGCTGGAGGGTCGCGATGAAAAGACGCATTCAGACTGCGAGGGGCCGAGTTATGTCAGGCATCAACAACATATCCGAGAGCTAACACAGACAGCATGATTTCTAATCACAGAGACACACGGATATCAGATACAACGTTTCTTTATTATACGTAATCCTCAACAGAGGCATTAAAAACCACTTGGTGACAAACTATACTGGTGGATAATGAATAATCTCATGTCCTGGCAATCAGCGAGGGCAAACCTCCAGACACCGTATAACTGCCTCTGACCTCCAACAACCGACAATTAGAAATATATCTGTACTGGTGTTAGTGAAGTGACTGCTGGGCTCTGGTGTTTAAGACGACACCCTCAGGTCAGAGATGGACTTGCAAAACAAAAAGTAGGATGATTATTTTACATACTGATACCTTGGTTTCCGTTTCTTTAAACCTTTTTTTTTTTTTACATAAACATAACAGGCACGAACCGACAACTGTCAGCACGCAAGTTCAAAAATATTGTGCAAAACCTTTTGAACGTTGGTAACACGACCCATCTCTTTCTCACACACGCCATCATACAGAGTACAGTACTTGTGTTTTTCCATAAAGCAAGTTTTAACACGTGACACATTCTGCTTGTAACACGGACACATTTAAGGCCAAAAAAACAATCTTTAAGACAATGTGAGGGCTAACAAATAAATCTGTGGTGGCCTGTACTGTAGATTATACACCGCTTTTGTTATATAAAAGGGTAAATCCATCGCATGCAAAACAAAATATACCAAAAAGATCAGAAAACAAATGGACAAATGTTTAAAAAAAAAAATAAAATCTGATCGCTTTGGCTCAGTCGACAGCCATGATAGCACCACATTTTAAAGGGTGTGAAACTCGTCACTGCTGTGGAGGGATGCAGACAGACATGGCTTTCTTGTGGAGTGTGAATGTTTGTGTGCTTTTTGAGAATTAAAAAAGGTCTCGGTGTGCTTCAGAAAGGAAAGTGCTTATCAGACTGTAACAGTGACACTCCTGCATCTGACAGTTTGAGTCAGTAGCTCACGCCTACTTCACACAATCAAGTGCAACAACTTAAAAAAAAAGGAGAGCTCGATCTCCATCTGTGCATGGCATCTCTGCCTTCACATGCAGCTATTTGGAACAACTGAAGACTTATTTGTCATACAAACACGTTCTTTTCAAGCATACTGAGACCTTCTTTAAGCCCCGGTCACACCAGAAGGGGCGGCGCAGTGAAATATTTCATCCTTACTGAGAGGTTAGCTTCCCTCTTTGTAAATAAGTGCTCAGTTGGTAAGCTTGTTTGCGAACAGGACACTAAGTCACCGCTGAATCCTGTTTCATCATCTCAGGGTTAACGAGTAACAACTATTTTTGTTCATTATCGATTAATCGGCCGGTTCCAAATTTGTGGTTTTGTCTGTAAAATGTCAGAAAATTGTGAAAATGCCTGTAACAATTTTATAATAATAAATCTGATGCCCATACTCACAACTGAGAGGCTTGAACCAGCAAATAAAACCAAATCAAAACTACAACTGAGAGGCTTGAACCAGCAAATAAAACCAAATCAAAACTGATTTATTTATTTTTTTTGATTTATTTATTTGTGATTGATTGATTTAATAGTTTGTAAATCATTCACCTCACTGTGAATCAATCCACTAATCTGTGATTCCATTAAAGGAGTCGATTTGACAAAGTTTTCAGTTTTAAACACTGGTGTGACCGGGCCTTCGGGGAGTATTTGGTGTTCAACAGCTTGTGTAGGTTCCAGATTTTGCCCTTCACAGGTGGTGCAGGCTGTATGTTAGTAGTAGAAGGTGTTGGGGCTGCTGTGCAGGTTTTATACTTAAGTGTGTTTTGTCAGTTTCGACCTTGTGTGTTGTAGGTGTCCAATCCCGGTGCTCCGCTGAGCCAGCCTTTCAGAAAACACTGATCTCCTCTCTGCTCTTCCCTTCGCACCAAGTGCAAACAAACGCCCGTACGTACTTAAAATGTCTTTGACCGAGACACAATGTAGAAAAAAAAAAAAACGTACCAACAAAATAAAACATGAAGTGAAATGATGAATGCCGCTCTTGACGTGCTTTTCAGTCTGATTTCTTTTCCTCTTCGTTCTCAGCTTGAGGCGTTTCCTGAGGCGGGTGCTGGGGCGAGTCTTCGCTCTGATCGTCTGTGGTTTGTGGCTCCGGTTTAGTCGAGGGCTCCTCTATCTGCGGCGCTGTGGTTTGTGTACAGTTGATAGGTGCGAGCACTATGGCAGGCTGCAGGGGACAAAAACAAGTGTCCATATAAGATGGCTGGATTTGTGGCGAGCGCGGAAACAAAACATAACGATGATAACGGAAGACAGAAAAGTTGTAGGTAAGACAAACACAACCAAAGAATATACAGTCATTCCTCTGTCTACAGCTAGCTTTGAGACTAAATGGACTAATCACATCCTGCTAGACTCCAATTAAAGGAGCTTTGATGTTGTCAGAGGTATTCCTGTACACAGAGAGAGTCCCAGATATGCATAAAGAAAGAGGCATATCATAGAAAAAGCCACACAGATTAACACATGCTGAATTACATCGCTAGGATCACCACCGACAACAGCTTCATTAGCCTATCACAGATGTGGATACGCAGGAAAATTAAACTCTTAAGGGGGAAAACTACAGAAAAAAAGTAACCTTAAGTAAGATTGGGATGTTTTAAAGGACCAGTGTGTGGGATTTAGTGGTGTAGTTGCAACCTCCTCGCCTCACGTTCTCCTTCCTGGTGTAAAAGAGAAACTACGGCAGCCGTCAAATGTCCAAAAAACACTAAAAGGTCCCATCTAGAGCCGGTGTTTGGTTATCCTGATCCATGTGGAAGAGGAGCGTCTGTAGAAAAGGCTCATTGTGACATAACTATACTTATTTCCAATCAATAAAGCCCACTAAATCTGACACACCGGACCTTTTGATGGTGGAGTGTAAAGTAGCAAGCCCAGATAGAGTACCTGCAGTGACATTCACAGACAGCTGAGCCCTCAGCAGCAGACTAGAGCACACCCACAGTAAAATAAAGGATGGGAGCAGCAATGGGAGGGGAGGAGGAGTGGACAGCAAAACAGAAAGAGGCAGTTGGAACGGATGGAAATATTTAAAGGGGTTACTCAACTTAAAATTCTACTTTACTCTGCATGATATGTAACTAGATGTTTTTGTTTTTTTTCTTTTTCTGTTTTTTTTTTTCTTTTTTTTGTTCGTCGACGGTAGGCAGTCATATCAAACTGGTATTCACCACAAATCCACTTCCAGTCCAGAACTGAGGCAACTCCTTGCGCCACAGCGCTACAGTGAGGCTGGTGAGCAGAGTGCAAGGCACCAGGTAGAGCAAGGCCGGCTGACCCATCTGCATCAGGGCCAGAGCCACGAAGGTGATCAGCAGGCCGATGCCGTACGCTGACGAGAGAGAGAGACAACACAGACAAGGTGGTTAGTTTCCAGTCGAGTCTGACCAACAATTAAGATAATGCAGGTTTCATTAGGACTGGATTAATGTAATAATCACCACCGCTACTGTTAATCGGTGAACTCTGATCTTCTGGTGTATAGTGACCATATTTTACATTTTAAAGTGGATCTCTGCATCGTTTACCTGCAGGATGAGCTGCTTGTCTTACTTTATTTATTATTAATCAGCTCAGTGTGACATTTTACTTTTGCATATATTGTTTTTTGTTAATCTGATAGATGGAAACAGGAACACGGTACATTTCAAAGAGCTCGGTTCCGCTCGATGTTTCTGCTTCTTATAGGAAGTTTTTCCTTGCCACTGTCGGCAAGTGCTTGCTCATGGTGGAAACCGTGTCTCCGCTCTACATGTAAAGTGTCATAAAATAACTTCTGTTATGATTTAGCGCTACATAATTAAAATTAAATTTAACAATTAACAGTAAAAGAAGTCTATTACAAACTACATCCTGCCATGTTTCATTTCCGTGATGTTAATCCCATCCAAATGAGGCTCATCATAAAACTGCAGCAACGTTTCATAGATTATTACACAAGCCCCTCCGCCCCGTGTACGTACCGATCGTACAGGCCACAAAGTAGATCCTGGAGGATTGTGTTAAAATGTCAAACCTGTGACAGTACACCACCAACAGACCTGACAGAAAAAAGAGTGTATTCAGCAACATTTCATCACATTCAAACATCGGACACAATCTTAATTATTTGAGTGAGCAGATAAGCTAATTTAAATGAGAGTCAATTATACAACATTAAATAGAAAGTGTGGGTGATGAGTAGCTCCGTGTTTACATAGCTGGCAACCACATCGATGTTTTCTCCTGCATGGACTTTGGTTAATGCTGATTCAATCATTTCTGGTTGTGACCTCATACTGAGCTTCAAGCGGTTTTTCGGTTCCTCGTGGTTTGATGACACAGTTAATTACCTGGTACTAAGATATCGCCAAAGCCCAGGAGGGAGAAGGGCCGGTCACAGAGAGCCAGGGGAGAGGAGTTTAACCTTGGTACTTTGAGCACCATGGGAAGCTGGAGGAAAACGCAAACATCGGTGTTAGTGTCGGCCTGCTCGTCCTCTGAGCTGATGGGAGTTGTGGAATTTGAAGACAAGCTCACCTTTTCATGCGTGGAGGAGTCAGAGGGGCCAGCCGCTACCTCCACCATTATACTTTCCCCACTCTGTGGAGGGAAAAGGTCACGGTTAACGTGAGCGTGACGCACGGTGACAGACGGCAGACGCATGAATAACATGTGAAAACGAGTGTTGACGTACATTCGTTAAGTAGGGGGTAATAAATACGAAGAAAACATCGTAGACAAAAAGGACCGACAGTAGTAAGGTGCACGCCTGCAGAGACAGAAAACAAGAGGTGAGTTTACAGCTGACATAAAAAAAAAATATAGAATGCTGAGTGTGATAGTGCTGACCCACCTTAAATGTGGGGAGTCTGACTGTTTTGAGCATGTAGAGACAGAAGGCGATCCCCAGGGCGTCCTGTAACACCCACGCCCACCTGGAGGACACATAACAAGACTGTGAGTCAGCCCAGCCAACGTGTTATTATATGCTACCGTTATGTCACCCAACACACAGAAAGTGTACACGTGCTCTTAAATCAACATGGATGGGTGAAAGTAGAGGCTGAAATCATTTTTTTAATGTATATATAAATCAAATTTGTGTGCATTAGCAGCCCTCATGAGAACACTGCTTCATGCCAGGATGATAAATCCTTTTTTTAATTAACAAAGGACTAACACACTTCAAATGATTCTCCTGCTGTCAGCACATTGTTAGTAAGTGAAGGCACTATTTGTCAGACAAACAGGAGATGGCGTTGCTGCGAGAGGCTCAGAGCACGTCGGGAAAATCCTGTCTTAAAATAAATAAAGTCCAGATCCCATGTGACTGATGTGAAGTTTCTTTGTGTCATATGCACACACAAGATGTGTATGATGACATTTAAACTGAACTACCCAAGTCAGGTTTAATCTATAGCAGGAAAATGAAATAATAAAGATTTTCTGGAAACTTCAGTTCTCAGTCAGTTTGTACACGTGACAGTTTTTCTCTTTACACTTACTGGTCTTCATTGCGAAACACCATCCAGGTGATGCTGACACCGATGCAGAAGGCCGACAGCAGCAACATCCGGATCTGCGGCCGTTTGTGTAAGTACGGCAGGTTGTTCTCTGGGACCCTGTGATCATAAGATGATCCACAAATCAATAAATATAACCAGCATGACGACATCACATCAGCAGTGTACATGAGGCCCTGCCTCCACCAAATAACTTAGTACAGCTTAGAAAATAAGCATTGATTATAACACTCTGGCAGCAGTTTGTCCTGTGTGCACCCCACGACTACTCTACAGTGTTTGATCGGTCCTGATGCGGAGATGCTGCCCATCTCACGTTTTGGTCGCGTGAGAGGCACAGAGTCCACCTCTCTTTTCGACAGGGTGTAATTTCATCATATTCTCAGCCTTGTTGTCAGTCGGGCGGCTGTGATTCGATCTGAGCAGCACTGAGTCTCCTCATCTATCTATATATAATAATACTGTAGAGATTAAATTTGTTTTAATGTGCTACTTCAATTGTTTTTGGTGTTGGACAGGTAGGAGCAGAGCAGGTCAGATAGTTGAGTTGTTTTATTTTGAGTCAGGAGGATCTTAGATAAGAGTCATCTTTTGGTTTTATTTGATTTAAGCAGCATCATAAGGCCGCCTTTTCTTTGTAGTTTTTTTAGTAGTATTTGTAAATTAAAAGTTACCAAGTAACGTTATTTAACCAAATCCATCTGCTGGGTTGTTACATAAATGGAGGCTTGTCCCAGATCTGAACCAAGGACAAAAAGTACAAAACTTATGCAACTGTACAAAGCATCAGAAACCAGTATGATGCGACGACAGCAGACTTTCGGGCGTGAGAGTCATGAAAACATACTGCTGTGTCTCACCTGCACTTGCAGAAAGGGAGTCTCCTGACAAAAGGCCACAGACAGCTATGGAGGCCGACAGACGAGGCCACGCAGAAGATGGCTATGACCCAGATGGCTAAACAGAGAGGAAGCAGCAGGCAGGAAGGACATTAGTGCACATTATCACATGATATCCACTCATATGCTATTGAGGAAATACACTTTTTTTGTTTGTTCTTTGGCTCTCTGACAAAGTTAGTCCTTAAATATCTTCTCCTTGTCCAGTGTTTAGTGTGCAACAGCTGATCAAAGACTGTCTGTCAGCAGCATAATCTATTTATCGGGGAAATGTTATCTGAGTCATTACACTCTTTCACGGCACGGCCAGTCTTTTGCACTCAAGAAGTTCACAGATTCAGATCTGTAATCTACAGCCACCTAATGCTGGACACCGCAGCTCTGCTAGAGGATAAAGAGTCTGCTGTAGCTTGAGTTGCTTGGAGGAATTGAGAGTTTACAGTGGAGCTAAACAGAAGAATCATTAACTGACGGTGTTATCCAAGATTTCCCCAGACGGTCTGGGCTTTTAACCAGCAATCTGCTGATTCTAAATCCTTCTTCTCAGCTGCTGAAAACCAAACTACACATACGGCAGGCCAGAGACATACGGCTGTGAATGCTTTAAATATATTTTGGAATCAGGGAACGACAACTTGACAATGTTTCCAAAGTGATATTTATCCTGTACTTTGTACTTCTGTCTCAGTCAAGACAAACAAGAAAACTTGTGAGATGCAGTTGAAAGCTCACAAGTGGAAGTTGAGATCATTTATCACATAAGGAAAGCATTGTTTTCACAGCCTGTATCCCCAGCGAATACTTTATTGAGCCGTGCCAGAATATGAGGAAAATTACAGACTGGCTTTAAGAGGCAAACCACCGCCCCAACACAGCAATAAATACTGGGCAGAGGGGACTGAAACCACTATTAATCCATTGGTCACATAAAAGTGGATCAGACCGAAGGGCTTTGAACAATCAATGTCGTGTGAGTGCATTCGTCGTACCCAGGCGGTCATAGAAAAAGTAGAGTAGCACCAGCATGCTGCAGCACATGACCACGAACACACAGATCATGATGGGGGTGACGTCTACCGTCTCCTCGTCCTGCTTCTCCGCGCCGTCGTCCCGCTTGTGCTTCATGTAGCGTCTGCAGGAGGAAAAAACAAAATTCAGAGAGAGCGCTGACCTGCAGAGCCTCTAAAAACTAAAGATCACTGCCTATACAGATATGGGAGCTTTCTCTCTTTATTATTATCTTTATTTTTTTTATTATTCACTGACTCACTGATGCTTGGTGACTTGCCAAAGCACTGCAGACCATCCGCAGTCAACATTTACCATCATTGTACAGGCTGGCTCGGCACTCGCTTCCTTCCCGAGTTCAAATCACACAACCCATATTCCAATTTTTTTTTTCTCTCTCCCTCTGTGCGTCAGAGACCCCATCTGACTGTGCCCCCCAGTCACCTTGGCAACTCCGTCAGGAAAGGACAGACTGGGATTGGCTTAAGCTCGTGAGTCACTCATATAAACAACAGTGCCCTTTTCGTGGAGTCGCAGCAGTACAATGCAGACTGCTGCTGGTTTAAAAAGAAGAGACGAGCACACACTCCTGGAAGAGGAAAAGACTGAGCAGTCATACACTCATGCTTCTTTGCCAAGAAGGTGGTGCCTAATTTTCCCTGGAGATAACTCCACTGATAAATTAACTCAGATTTAAATTTAGCAGTAGTCGGGAACTAAAAGTGTGGTATGCACAGGAAGAAGGAAACTTTGTGTGCTGTAATGATGAGATGTGCAGAGTAAAAAGTCGGGTAAACTACGCAACAAGACGCATTAGTGACAATCAACAATTATTTTTGCCCCTGAGAAGACTTTATCTTTACATAAATGAAGCCACATTTGCACTTTCCATTCAGTTTAATATGTGTATCCTCTTCTATGCTAATAAAAATCTTTAATGAATTTACCCTCCAGTACATTGCTGCTTGTAATGAGTTGTTTCTGCTCACTCAAACCAGACTGAACCTCAGAGAGATAATCCACATTAATTGTAGTTTCCACCTCTATCGCTCCATCAGGTACACTTACTTCTTGCTGTCTCTGCTGCCGGCCCAGTAACCTCCAATGGCAACTGTTCCCACTGCCATCAGAAAGATGATCACCATGTTGTAGTCCAACACCGGCTCGTTGGGTGCATACATGGCAACCTGTCTTCCTTTACCAAATGTCTGCAGGAGTTAGAAACACTACAGTCAAGGGATGGCTAAAGGTTTCGATACATTTGTACACATGAAAACTTGCATTATTTATAATTTGACAGAGGTCCATTCTGTATTCGTCCTTGTCTGCTACCTACAATGACACATATAAACATCTGTTTCTGCTGTCAGACTGTAAAATGAGTTTCAGGCCACTCACCTTGCTTATGTCCAGCATATCAGAGTAGCTGAGCAGCGCTACAGGAATGTCGATCTCCTCATACTGAGTCTTGTTTCCTGCTGGTGGGGTCTGTAATTTAAAAGAAACAAAAGACAAAGAGACAAAATCAATTTAATCCCGACACGCACAGACTACAAACAACACCCTTGAGATAGTTCTGAGCGGGCTTACCAGTCTGTCCTTGCTGACTATGAGGATGCCTTTGGCGCCGTTAATCTGGGCCAGTCGGACTTTTTCATAGAAAGTGCAGTTGCCTCTCATCACCATGGGGATGCGATTTGGGAAGCCTCCCTCCGGGACCTCAGATGGCGAGCACAGGACCGATGTTGTCAGGTCGTGGATCTGAAGACGTGACTTTAAGACAAATGGTTTGCAACGTTAACCTGAGCTGGAGGGAATCCTGATGTGGTTGAGAAATCAATATAGATTAAGATATATTTTCTTGCTAATGACACAGCATTTATTTGATGTTTATTTCTCAACAGGCTGGATATAACTGTTCTTCTAAAGCCAAAATGTTTGCATAAGGGAGGAGAGTTTTTTCTAATGAGAGAAATCAATCAATTATATCTAAAAATGAAATGACCCAGAAACAGTAATTGATGCATTTATTCCGTCCTGGATAACAGTAATTTATTCTAATATCAGCTATAGATCTCCAACATTTGCAGATGGTTCAGAAAGAACCTGCCAGAGTCCAAACAGGCACAAGTAGCAGAGATCACATTTCAAGTATGAGGCATCCTGAAAAACCTTTTATTGACTGCCAACATAAGTGCATAATGTAGCTCATCCCCACTGTTCTGTGCGGCCGTTAAGTGTCATTAACAAAGACCTGGTTGTACATCTCGTGACTTACTGCCTTATTGAGGTCCTGAGGTAGACGTGCCCACTGTGAGTTGAAGAATATGCAGTAATCCTTTCCTTTGCTCTTGCCCTTGTCACTGAAATGGGCCATGCCGTACTCTCCCACCACCTGTCAACACAACAACGACAACAACGTCTGTATGAGTCCACGTGTCCATGAGATGTTTTTGGATGATAGACTTGAACTTTATTTCCAGCCGCACACATACACACAACCTTTCTCGCTGTTTCCTGTAACAAAGTAAAAGTATTGCGGAGAAAGTAAAAGAGGATCTTTGATATTTGTGATTACATGAGTTCTGATAGAGGAACTGGGTTAATAGACAAGTTTTAGGTCTCATAAAAGGAAAAAAAAACATCCAGATAAATACAACAACAAAAGATCCATCCCCTTGACAACCTCTGACCTTATTCCATAAATAAGCCCCGACATTACATCTCAAGGTTCCCCTTTTACTCAAGTCACAAATTACAAATATTAATTAACATGCTCGAGGGTGGCATTTTACACATGATGCATCTCCTGTTGCTCTGCTCAGAGCCGCACGGTCAGCATTCCCACATTTCTTTTATCACCGATATCCATTACACTGATTCATCGACGTGTCGGATCAGATATATGTGCCAAAAGGCAGAATTTGACACTTCATAAATAAATGTATATTTCTGCTAACCAAGGTGCAACAGAAGAGAAAACCAATGACACTTTTAAATCCAGGGAACAGTCTTTTAAATATTAGCCGTAATATGTGCATTGTATATGTTTATGATTTAGTCTGATATAAATGGAGAGGACACACACACACACCTTTCAGTATGAAGCAAGAAAGCACAACAACATCTCAAACTAACAGCCTCCAGAGTTGAACCAACACCTCTATAAAAAACAGTGTAAAGACAAACTGAACACTTTAATAAAATGGGTATTGTTTCAAGGTGTTTGTATTAGGTTAGTTTTAGCCAGGTGAACCTAATAAAATGTCAAAATAAAGGCCGATGGCCTGGTTTTATTCAAGCTTTGACTGCAGTAATGGTGAGCCTGGAGACTTTAAGGTATATCATTTATAAAACAGTCTACAGTTAGTTATATATATATAACAGAGCCGGTCAAGTTGGTCATACTTTGACTCAGCAGGTTAAAGTACAGCAGCTTTTTGTATATTACGGAGTCACATTATGATCAGTTATGTTTTAACGTTACCCTTATTTCAGACGCGTTACCACATATTTATAACTATTAAAAAAGCTGTAGTGGTGTATCAACAGTAGGACCCTGCTTGGTTTAATGTTACATTATAAAAAGGTGAGCAGCGGTGTGTAGGTTTAACAGGGCCCACGGTAATCTCCGCAAGCTAGCGGTGGTAGCATCCCGAGCTAATAATCCCTAAAAAAAAAAAATCTGTTTTTGTCTGCCACGTGCCGCAATGCGAAGTAAAAACGCACAGAGGAATAGTTTCCAAGGAAATACACTCGGTCTCTCTCACCTTCTGGATGAGAAAAGCGGCCCAGAACAGTGTTTCAGGGACCCTCATGATGCCTTTTTTGTGTTTTTAGCTTGTTGTTGTTTCCCCCATCGACAGACCAACCGACAGACCAACCGCTCGGCTCGAGAGACCCTCGCACGAGCCCCCACCAGCTGTTCTAACAGGCCACGCCCATTCCGCGGTGACTATATAACGGTTACTTTTTAACCGACGACCAACGGCCACAACGCGAATATGTTAAATCTATGTTAGATATACGTTTGGTGAACGTTTTCGCTCGGTTTGACTGAGGCTCGACGGTTCATGTTTAAAGTACGACAGGCGGCTGCGCTTTAAAGAGGAAGTTCGTGGCTGTGAAACGCAGTGGCGGACTCGGGCTGTTTGAGGGCCAGGGGCGAAAATAAATAAAAAGGGCACCAGCTGAATGTTACGGAAGCCCTAAAGGGTCATACATACATACATTTTATTCCTCCCGTTTTCCCGTGATAACGAGATAATTAATTCAAGATCTCGAGACAACAAAACGATAGTCCATAATTCCATAATTCCATAATTTCTGACAAAGATTTGTATACTTGATTTCAGGACCATCTTGACTGTTCACTCACTCAGTATAAAGCATATTTACTGTATCATTTTGGAGAAATTCAGCCTCAAAGTTTATTATTTTGAATTGAAAAAGGCATTATGTACAATATTTACTCTCCTGTAAAATCTCTTTGATCCATAATTTCTCACAGATTTCAAGTGCGCCCGTATTACAGAATGTATGGCAAATCAGAAATACTTTAATAATCCCATGAGGAAATTATTTATTATTATTAATGCATGTAGTCCATGATACAGAGCGAGCATACCTATTATGCCACTGTAAAATCCCTTTGATCCATAATTTCTGATTTTTGATCAAAGTAGTAGTTGATTAACAGAAGAGTAAATATTGTACATAATGCCCTTTTCAATTCAAAATAATGAACTTTGAGGCTGATTTCTCACCCGTTTTCCCATGATAACAAGATAATTTCTTCCATTTTCCCGTGATAACGAGATAATTAATTTGAGATCTCGAAAAAACAAAATGATAGTTTAGTGTATTAAATCATTGCAGGAAACATCATTTAGTGTAGCAATGTCAGAGGAGCAGGAGACACCTTTAGTGTGTTTTGTATTTGTTCTTGTTTTGTCTCAAAACTCAAAGCATTTCAAACTGAGTTTGAAATACAGATAGTCAGTTTTGATCTTCAGGGTATTTATGACGACATCAGGCTCAGTTAGACTGTGGCTCCAATAAAACTGAAGCCTTGCTAGCCGTCTTCTCAGATGATGCACACTAATGTGTACATTATGTATAGCAAGGCATAAAGCTATTTCAGCCTGTGTGAGTGCTATTTGAAGCAAAAAATATGCGGCTTTGGCTCTTGCCATGTTGGATGTTAATCTAAAAATGAGCAAAGACATGGAGCCGGGTGTGTCAAACAAGCCACCTATGATGGCACCTATCTGCCAATTCAAAATGGCCAACTTCTTTATTATACATAACTTTAAGCCTTAATATAATTTGATCAGGTGAGTTCTAGAAGACTCATCAGTACAGTTGTTATAAACATTAGCTATAGAGACCAAAACAGTTTTTTGTACCAGGCAACCAATGCCCAACCAGAAGTTAGGGAAAACCAGAACTTGTGTTGCACAAGTTAAAAATGATAATTAAAAACCTTCACTCACCACATTTATATATCTCAAACACAGATGATGCATACTTGGACTTGCACTCTTCAAGTCAGACTTTAAACTAACAAGGCTGGTGAGGCGGTAGCCATGCTTCCTATCCCTAACCAAGTATTTTCTCTGTAATTATAGTTTACTGGGCAGCCTCCAGTATAATCAGCATCTTCTTCTTCCTCTGCTCATTATATATTCCCAAGGTTAGAAATCTTGTTCTGTTCTATACTAAGTGAATTAATATGCTTTTTTCTAAATATGTAGATAGATTAAGTTAATATTATTAGTATTTGGAAAGTATTACAGTCAGTTTGAGAGCTAAACTTGCAATTTTTAAATGGTAATAATTACTTATATATGTTTTTATTGTGATTTATACAAAGGGTGTGTCTTAAATATCCCTAGGATCATATCATACCATAGTCACACTCACATATAAGTCCAAATGGAAACAAATAAGTGGATATTTATATATTTATTATGTTATTATTACATATTTAGTTATTCCTGGCTCCACCTGTGGTACTCAGTGTTTGTTGCATGACCTCAGTCTCTCTTTAATCTCTGCATGCTCGATCTTGTTATTCACTGACGTACTGCGGCGGGTTGATTCACTCGACATGATGTCATTCCATATGTTCTTCCTTCTGCCGGATATTTACCTGCATCAAGCGACACATCACCGGAACTTACGCGAGTTTTGCCTTCAAAATAAAAGGGTACATTTTGGTGGGTTTGTGTTTTCACCTCTGCACTTCTGCTATAATTCTGAACACTTGTTTTTCTTTTTTGAACCTTTTCTTTAGCTTTCATCAACATCAATGCAGCATGTACATATATTTTCTGCGTTCTCTTTCCAGCTGTAGGCAACATTTCTACACATTATAGTCAAATTATAGGCAAATTAGCCAAACAAAAACAACATTAATATCTACTTAAATGTAAGATTTACATACTCAGACATTCATACATATACATATACATATACATAAACAAGTGAATAACCAAATCATAATTACCTGGTCCAAAGTGCAATATTGTATAAAACAAACAAACAAACAAACAAACACAGTACTTACTCTAAAAAGTGATGGGGTGCTGTGTGTAAAGTGAGAGTAGCTGTAACTGTTTTGTGACCAAGCCTTTGTGGCGGCGGCCCCTAGGCCCTGGAATAACTCGCCCTGGCACATCTGATCTGCCGGATCATTTGAGGTTTTTAAATCCTCCCTAAAAACACACTTTTTCTCCCTGGCTTTTAACCAAGTTTAAGTATCTTAGCATTTATCTTTTAACTTTTTGTAATATTGGCATTGTATGTATTATATGTATATTATTTGTATTAACCTGTACGGCACTTTGGTCAACCTCAATTGTTTTTGCTTTATAAATAAAGTTTGAGTTGAGTTGAGTCTTACAAGCTGTTATGGAATTTTCTATCCTTGGGTTACACAAGGTCATGTGTGGGCCTTAAGGTCCTCAGCAGTATTAGTTGTTTGGCTTTGACTGGGTGCCAGCCTATCTCAACACTGTGGTGGTCAGGGCCGAAGAGGCCTGTTGCTGCCTTCCTAGTAATAATAGATAGCTGGCCGTTGACGGTCCAATCTATGTAAACAGACATCTGTGTCTCCAGACTAGAATATGCTGACAATAACACCTCCATGAGTAAAAACATTCTCTTTGACTAATTCTGGGTGTATAGTATTTGTGGTGTTATCTTGGGGTTTAAAGTCGATCCACCAGGATGAGTTGGGGCAGAATGTGAGACCGACTCAGGCACTTCTGATGAACTTTGAGAGTGTCTCTAATTCACCTTGGCGAAGCTTCGATAAATAATACAGCATAAGACATCAGAAGCTCCTGAACACTTTCTTCCGTCGTGACCTCACCATTGACCTTTGACTTCACCACAACACAAATCAAATCAAATCAAATTTTATTTGTATAGCCCAATGTCACAAAATACATTTGCCTCGGAGGGCTTTACAATTTGTACAGGGAGTGACACCCTCTGTCCTTAGACCCTCGGTTCGAGTGAGGAAAAACTTGCCCACAAAAACCCTTTTAACAGAGAAAAAAGGTGGAAGAAACCTCAGGAAGAGCCACAGAGGAGGGATCCCTCTCTCAGGACGGACAGACGTGCAATAGATGTCATGTGTACAGGACAAATCAACACAAACATACTGTACAATTACATTGAATGATAAAATGATTACAGTAGCAGTGGAGCCTGTGATAGAGATAGAAAGACAAAGATGCACAGCGGCAGATAAAGAGATATGGTAGCAATAATGACAGTGGTAATATGTGTAGTGGACGTCATGCAGGACCACAGCAGCAGCCACGATCCACGAGAACCTGCTGGACGAGAGAGCAGTTTAGTTAGTAACATGCATTAATGAGACACAGGAAAACTGCAAATTGAAACCAGTGCCTCACCACAATGTTCAGGTGACCACCACCACCACGTCGGTCGTGCTTTTATTTTGAAACAAAAGAACCGGAAGCTGCATGTTTCCCTTGGGCTAGCCTGACAAGCTGCTCCGTCCGGGAATTTACACACAACTTTTACTCTGGAGGAGAATGCAGCACTCGTAGCCAACCATACTGTGAGTAGACATTATAGCGAATGTGTTTACGTTTTATTTAGTCAAATATAAACTGCTCTGCCTGTATTTAATCGCTAATAGTCTTGTGTTTTCCTCACCGAAGTGACGGCGAAAGCCGGTGTTTATACGTTAACGTTTAGCTAAGCTAGCTGCCTTCCGTCGGTTTTTGCCTTTTATTTATCAGGTTTGAATTTCACTGTATTCATCAGGTCTTGAAGAGGTGACTAGGTGGTACATGTGGCAGCAGTTTCCATCTTGTGTTCACAGCAATAATCTCCTCTAATGCTGTTTTTTTATTGTGATATAACACGGGGAGAGGAAACGGTTAGGTCAACGGCTATTCAGCATCTTTAACACCGGTTATAAGCTACAATAGATTCATCGTATCTGTGTTTATCTATTTAAATAGACGAGCACCAGAGGGATAGTTGCTGGTTTGGCTAAATCCCAGTCAGAGTCAGAGATATCTGAATCCAGGGGGCAGGAGATGATGTAAGTAGGACTGGTATGCAGAGGTCTGACATCAGCCAGAAAGTGTCTGAAAGTCTGAAAGCTGTGTCGACTCGGGCCAAATAAGGAGGAAAGAAGCCAGCTGCTCAGAGACTGTTTAAAATCACACTTTAAATGTGCTAACAAGGCTTTCTCATGTCCATCACTGACTGTGTTTATTGTGTTTTTTTCTCACCACAGGGAATCTTTAAAAGCTTTTGTTCCCGTCAGTAAAGTCAGCACAACCATGGCTGGCTTCAGGCAAGAGGATGTTGAGTTGTATTACGAGATGGGAGAGGAGCTGGGCAGGTATCTGTTGTCTTTTCCTCTCTCACAAAATACACCCGAAAGCATTCGTACGATATGTAAATATATATATTTGTGTCTGTACATAGTTTGCATGTTCTCCCTGCTTCCTCTGACAGTCCAAAGACGAGCACTGGATAGGTTAATTGGTGACTGGAAATTGCTCATGTGTTGTTGTTGTTGTTGTTGTTGTTGTTGTTGTTGTTGTCTCTGTGCCCTGTGATGAACTGGTGACTTGTTCACGATGTACCCTGCCTCTTGCCCAAAGTCAACTGGGATAGGCTCCAGCCCCACCGTGTCCCTGACGAGGAGAAGCGGTTACATAAAACAGATGTTTATATTCTTTAGTACTTCATTGTTTATCCTACTTTATATTTTTACTTAATGTTTTTTTCAGAAAAATGGATGCATGGAGTCAAATTCCTTGTATTCGTACACATACCTGGCAAATCTCTGACTCTGATATCCTGACTGTAGTCAGTGTTACAAAAGACACTGTTCACACTTGACTCTTAACGTGTGTTTTGGGTGTCTCGGTTGCTGGAGGAGTGTGAGTGCACCCAAAACACATGTATGTTGCTTTAGGAGGTAGAGCGGGTCAACCACTAAACAGATGATCGGTAGTTCGATCCCCCGGCTCCTCTGGTCTGCATGTCGAGGTGTCCTTTGGCAAGATACTGAACCCCAAATTGCTCCTGAAGGCTGCGCCGTCGGTGTGAATGGTTGGCTCCCCAAAACTGATGAGCAGTAGACACCATCAGTGTGTGTGAATGTAGTGTAAAAGTGCCTTGAGTGGTCAGAAGACTAGAAAGGCTCTATATAACTACAGTCCGTTCACCATTTACTTTAGGATCTATTTATTTAAGCCACATTTGAAGGCCATCATCAGGTGTAATCTGCCCGTGTAGTTAGTTTGAAGTGTGTGCAGAGCACAAGAGTTGATTTTTATGTGTGAAACAACTAAAACCAAGTTCCCAGATAGCTCTTTTCAAACCGTACGGCTCCACACAATGTTTTTCTGATTACGTCTGCCCGTCCATGTGTCAGGTGTGATCAGATCACACGTAGTTACTCGAGAAGAGTTCGAGATGCGTTTTGGTGCCAGCTATGTGCAACAAACCATCCAAAACATTCGATCTGATGGAGGCCAACATTTTTAAGTGTGTGTCAGCAGCGTATTAAATATCTTTTTTATACCAAGCTCAATAGTTTGTGAACGAGTCATCAGATCTGAATAGTTCACACTCAACTTTCTTTTTTCTGCAGTAATGCAGCAAAAGTATGACATCACTGCCTCTCAATGTGCCTCTCCACCTCTGCTGTGGTGTAGAGCGTAGGCACTGTGTGTGTGCTCCGATAGCACACGTCAGAACATTTAATTCTCTGCACAGTCGTGCTTTATGAAAAGATTTCTCCTCACTTGCACGCTAATCTTATTGTTCTTGTCAGTAATGTAAGGTCAGATTCTGAAAACAATACAACAAAACAAAACAATAGATTATATACTTCATTAGGTAACTTGTACAATCCAATGTTAGGGCCCTCTCGTGTAAATGGGGTGGCCAAAATATTAGAAACACCTCTCACTATAATGCAGTCCATTTTAACACTAATGCAAACTACAATCTCAATAGTAAGTTTCATGAAAGTAGAATTTATTGCAGAGTATTGGATCACACTGGATTGTACAAGGGTGCTTAATAAAGGGACCGGTCGGTGTTGCTTCATTATCACATATCAGTTTTCAAGCATATCTTCCAGCGACTTAGACAAGTAACTAATGATTTACATTCCAGTTATTTTATTCATCATTTTTTAGTGTGTTGTTTTGATCCAATGGGTCCCCAAGATAAATCTGAGGGGGGTCACTGCACGCTTTTTACCATGTTACTTTACTTTACTCTATGGTTTGAGCCTTTAAAATTGGTTGTGCAATGTCGCCTCACAGCAAGAAGGTTCCTAGTTCAAACCCTGGCTGGCGCCCCCGTGACCCTGATCAGGATAAGTGGTTACAGAAACCTTAAGAGTCCTTAAAGTTTCATTAAACAAGCGAAAAAGTTTTTGTTAGTGTCGTCACCGGTTTCCTGTGTAGATCAACTCATCACTCAAGTGTTTCTGAAGATGCACACTCTTATTTCCATTGGAAACAGGTTGAAAAGTTCTCATGTACTAAGAACATTTGGTTTTTATGTGCGATTATAAACAGAAATGATTAGATAAGGCATATATTCTGTTGCAGTCTTTGTGTTTTCTTCTTCTTAAGGCATTTAAAAAAGCAGTGAAATGAAACAGAGAGAAGAAAAAAATCACTTTTCGGTTGATCTACATATCCACAATCTGCGATGAAGGCCCAAAATGTCTTGATAGAGCTGATTTACTCTGACCAGAGAATAAGACAACAATCATTATAGTAACATGAGGCGTTCTTCTCTCCTGCAGCGGACAGTTTGCCATCGTCCGTAAGTGCAAGGAGAAGAGCACAGCTATCGAGTACGCAGCAAAGTTCATCAAGAAGCGGCGGCTGTCGTCCAGCCGGCGCGGGGTGAGCCGCGAAGAGATCGAGCGTGAGGTCAACATCCTGCGTGAGATCCAGCACAGCAACATCATCACCCTGCACGACATCTTTGAAAACAAGACTGACGTGATCCTGATCCTGGAGCTGGTGTCAGGCGGAGAGCTGTTTGACTTCCTCGCTGAGAAGGAGTCTCTGACGGAGGAGGAGGCCACCCAGTTTCTGAAGCAGATCCTGGACGGCGTTCAGTATCTGCACTCCAAACGCATCGCTCATTTTGACCTCAAGGTCAGCAGTGTGTGTGATGAAGGCGGATTGTTTTTTTTGAGGCTCTGTAGCAGTCGTAGTTAACGTGTCAGTGAGAGTTTCTATTGAGGTGCAAGAAGTTTATGTTGTACTTAAAGTATGAAGCGAGGTTTTTCCATCTGAAAGACAGGACGGAGCTGTGGGCGAGCTGCTTGGCGATGCTAACAAGATATTTTATATTTGTATCAATAATATAAAAGATATTTTGGGGCCTTTTAAATAGAATAATAATTACTTATGTGGACATCTTGATCTATATACAGAGTTCCCATGTGTCCTGGAAAACTTGGATAACAGTTGACTAAAATTCATGGAATGTCATGGAAAATGACGCATGGAAAAGTTAAATATAAATGGAAAATTACATTGTCCTGGAAACTTGTCTGTCGACCAGCTCTTCACTGAATATGTTTTGTAAAATTACATCTAGAAAAGAGTGAGAACACCAATATAGCACCATTCATACAATGTACAAGGTCCTTTATGTACGGCATAAAAGAAAAGAATATAAAGATATTTTTATAACCAAATCTTATGCAATATTTTATGTATATCTAATTATCTTTCATCTCTTTTGGCCTGTCAGCAGCATCAGACATTTATTTCCATTTCTATAATTTCTCCAGTCGTGCAGTTTGTTGCCAGTTGATGAAGCCAAGATAGAAAAGTGGCTAATGGTTTCTTTGTGCTAAGCTGCTGCTGATTAATGGTATTCCAATAATCTGCTTTGCTGGCATATAGCACCTGTAGGATAAGATAAGATAGACTTAATTAATCCCAGACCAAGAGAGAGCATCTTTTTTTCTTTCTTAGCTCTGTTTACTACATCAAAACCTCTCTTACGTTTTGTTTTTATCTTCCAGCCTGAAAACATCATGCTGCTGGACAAGAACGTCCCTAACCCGAGAATCAAGCTGATTGATTTTGGGATCGCTCATCAGATCAAAGCGGGAAATGAGTTCAAGAACATTTTTGGGACACCAGAGTTTGTCGGTGAGATCAGAGTAAAAATAAATAAATTTTGTGCCAGTGTGTGCCTCCACACTGGCAGCTGAGTTAAAGTGGATGATACTGCGTTTCTCCACATCTGGTTTGAATTAAAGCGCTCATTCCTCTCTGCTTTACAGCGCCTGAAATAGTCAACTATGAGCCACTTGGACTGGAGGCAGACATGTGGTAAGATGTCAACATGTTTCTTTTTTGTCCTCTGGAGCTGTTTACTGACCTCTGTGACAATCCTCGTTCACGTCTGGTTCTTCTCTTCTCTGCAGGAGCATCGGAGTAATCACATACATTCTGTGAGTAATGTTTCACATCACGACATAAATCACATCGCTCCTCAGTTTAGTGTTTCATAAAGCTGAACCTTTCATCTGTGCTTTCTGTAGGTTGAGTGGTGCTTCACCGTTTCTCGGTGAGACCAAGCAGGAGACTCTGACAAACATCTCAGCGGTCAACTACGACTTTGATGAGGAGTATTTCAGCAACACCAGCGAACTGGCAAAGGACTTCATACGCCGCCTGCTGGTCAAGGATCCCAAGTAGGAACTTGTTCAGATTTCAAGTTAAATCTCTATTTTGTCGACATTTTCTCATTGGAGAATTATTATTATCTTTTCGCAGGAAGAGAATGACGATCGATGACAGTCTTGAACACCCCTGGATTAAGGTAAGTTTCAGCTTTAAGGAGGTTTTCACATTACTCCAGTGTTGGTCTCGTCCCATTGGCTGCTGGTGGAAAAATGTATATTTAGTATATTTATGAATTGCTGTGCCCATAAAACACTTTAAAGTCTCTGAGGTCGGCTAATTATGCTTTACTAGAGGTTCACTGAGCTTATAATAAAAACCTGGCGTTCGTTGTCTTTGCTCCCGTAATGTTGCCATCTTTTATTCAGACTTTTACATTTTTCTCCCTTCAGGTGATCAAGAGGCGAAATGTCCGCCCAGAGGAGAGAGACCACAAGCCTGAGCGCCGTCGCCTGAAGACCACTCGTCTGAAGGAATACACCATCAAGTCCCACTCCAGCATGCCACCCAACAACACTTATGTCAACTTCGAGCGCTTCTCCCAGGTCCTCGAGGAGATTGCGGCAGCAGAGGAAGGCCTGAAGGATCTGGAGCGCAATCAGCGCTCGTGCCGGGAGGACGTGGCTGCGCTGCTGTCCATATACGAGGAGAAGGAGGGTTGGTACAAGGAGGAGAACCAGAGCATCTCCAGCGACCTGAGCCACATCCGCCAGGAGCTCCAGCGCACTCAAATCCAGCGCAAGAGGAGCCAGGAAGAGACCCGGCTCACCATGCAATCCGCCAACATCCTCAAGCGCAAGTTCGGGCGCCTGGAAAACCGTTACGAGGTCCTGGCTGAGCAGGTGGCCTCTGAGGTCCGCTGGGTGGAGGAGCTGGTCAAGTCCATATCTGTAGAGAAAGACGGGCTCGGCTCCGGCAGCATGCCCTGAATGAGCCGGGGCTGACGTTCAGTAATGACACTTCTCAAGTATCCTCCTGCCTTCTTCTTCTCTGCACGTGTCCAACACAGCGGAGTCTGAGTGGGTCAGTTGTCATCTTCATAAGCTATGCTGCTGCTGCCCATCGGGAAAAATAAAAATCACGCTTGAGAGAACCAGCAAGAAGCAGAGAGGCAATACGTTGAACCCATTCCCCCATGAAAAGGCTCATTCCTGTGTTTTATACTTTTATTTATAATTTTAGAGATTTTAAGTACTGTTACTTGACTGTCATACGTCAAACTGTTTGAAAACTATATTGGCTTTTTTGTTTTTTTTGCAGATGGAAAATATTCATCTATTTTTCTTGACTTTCTTAGTTACACCTGAACTTCCCAGTGCTGTAAAAGGCGTAGATCATCCGTTCAGTTGCTCTTTTGCCTCAGGTTATCGGCCAGTTACGCGAGAAAGCATCGCGATATATACAGATTAATATAGTGTCAGGTTTTCTCAGAGATCAGGGGTATTTATTTATCCGGTTACATTTCAGATTCGGTTGCAGCTAACTTTTAATAAATACTGTCATGTTTGGACGGAGTATAAAGGATGCAATACACATAAACCCTCAGCATACAGACAGGAAAGATTCAGGGTAATGCTTTGTTTTAAAGGTCAGTGATATTTTGAAGGTTTCCTGTAAAGAACAAAGTTTAATTAGTTTATTACTGACATAAACTGCTCAGTTTAAACCCCAGTTAATATTTAATCAGCACTCGGTTATTCTTGATAACTTTACTCTTCAGATATGCTGAATTTTATGTTTGCTCATCATCTCACCTGTCATCTTCGGACTAAAAATGTCTCAAGGTCGCGTTAGTGTAGCACCAAATTACACGGTTCTTTCCAGGAAACATCAGCGGGAATAACTTTTATTATTTAGCCGTTAAAAAAAAGAAAAAGCATTACCCGATTCAGAATGTATAAACTCATCTTTGCAGTGCCTGTAAACTGATCGACCTCATTGCCTCCGCGAGCACTCATCTGTCATCGAGTCAGTGACATTTCTATCACATTGATATTGCTCAATGTCTTAAAACGCAAACGACTTTTTGCACAGTAGCCTTGTAAAACCAAATAGTGCGCATGGAAACTTTCTCTATAAACTGAACCTCTTTGTTAATATTCCTGTTCTTCGCTCTGACCGTCTGCACACTCGAAACATTCCACCGATAAGTTTCACATCCAGGCAACACATTCCCCATGTATAGCATAGAAAGTATATTATATAGTCAGTAGTATTTTTTTCAGTAGAGAAATGTACCATTGTATCATTTGCACTTAAAAATAATTATAGCAGTGTTCCAAAAAATATATTTTAATCTGTCTTTTAGGTGTCAGAAAAAGCTGTAAAAAAAAAAAAATTGAACTGTTTGGGCTTGTTTCAAATAAACAAATCACTGTTACCACGTCACATTCATGTGTTGTTATTGTGTGAATGGGAACTGATCTCTGATTCTGTGTGGTAATAATACTCTTCAGGTTGAAGCACTCTGTCATGACCAATGACAACATAAAGAATCAGCAGTATTATGTGCAATAAACATCCACACACTGGATCTCTGTGTAGCAGATGCCCTCTGGTGGAGGTTCACTAACATACATGAGATTTATTTTTAAAAGGTACTTTTCACTTGTATTCCACCTTGACCAGATAAAAAAAAAAAAAGCATAGATATTTTATTTCAGTCCAGCTTTTGCTTTCAAATTGAAGCAGAGAGAATGTAAAACTATCCGTATGCATGGACAGATATATAATAATTTAAACAAACATGCTGTTGGGCCCCGATATTGTCCCCTCAATTAAATGTTTTCTTTCTCAGTGATTAGACAGACTGTTAAACAAACAAAAAACATACAAAAATTATACAGCAGTGCAAAAACTCATCTTTTCTTGTCTAGTTCATTAGCGTGTGTGTACTTTTAATCATTTAAATTTAATCAAATGTAATCATATATATTCTTTTTTTGGGGGGAAAAAGAAAAGCATTATATCTGATGTATTAAATTTTTAATTCAAGGTTTGAATGTAAAATAAATATAAAATTAAATAAGATTTACCTTAAAATTACAAAGAAAATATGCATATTTAATTATAGATCATTGTTGTTTTACTTCAAAATTGGAAATAACTGTAATTTGTTATTACTGTCATGACAGATTTTTAATTTACAGATAATAATAATAATGTCTGAATTTTATATACAAATAATAAAAAATAAACTACTACTACTGTAAAGTTATTTTCCATAAATTAAATAAATTAAATTTGCCTTTTTTGCTGTGTCTGATTAAATACAACTTAATTTAGGAATATGTAACAAGATGTAATATATAAAATATCATAAAATCATAATAAAGCTCTTAATTAATTTGGACATAAAACCACAAACAGTGTAGAATATTTGAATGGTTTTATTTGTATATTAATTATGGTAATAATAAATAATTCATAAATAACAACCTTGTCATCAGTTTGTTTCCATAAGTCATTACAACAGTTTGTTTGTTTGCTGATGATAAGTTCTTCTGTGAGTCAGTAGGCAATAATCTGTTCTGTAAACTTTGAGCTTGAACCACATCCTTTTAAGTTTTATGTGTAAATAATTTAAATGTCTTTGTTCACAAATGGTACAAATGACCTTTAAAACCATTTTGAAACAAATGGATAACTGGAGCCGAACTGCTCCAATCACTACGATGGAATGACGTCTGCTGTGTGGACTTCACTCTGTGCGACGGGCGAACAGCTGGAACAGCTGCAGGCGTCAGGACTGAAAGCCTTGGCAGTGGTCTCAGGAAAATCTGCCGCTCTTTGTCCAAGTCCGAGCACAGGTAAGACAACTTAAACATGGGCCGTTCAGATCCTGATCCAGATCAACACGAATCCAGTCTTTGAGAGTTTGAATCTTTGCTGTTTATGCATCTTTCAAAGAGTTAATGTGTGCACAGAGTTTCAGTGCAGGTCCCAGTTTAAGGTTCATGGTGCTGACCAGGTGGTCCTCTGTGAGGAGCAGCAGAGCCTGTCCATCTATTTCCTGGGAGCGAAACTCCTGGGCTACGTCCTGACCGCCTGGAGAAAAGACGGCATAAACAGATAGTGTCATTTTGATGTGTTAGCTGCTGTTTGCAGAATTACACACTCTTTACTTAATGTTCCCATTTAAGCTTAAATACAAGTCACACGTGTACACAACATCATACTGTATATATATATATATTCTAACTGAGTCAACAAAACTCCAGCTTCTATGGGGCGATTTAATTGTTTTGAACATCTGGCAGCATTCATTTGATGCGCAGGAGGTGATTCACTTTACGTCCTTGAAGGCAGCAGCAGTGGAGCGTTTGTAGTATATATTTATATACGTATATGAAGGAAAAGCTGTTTATTTAGCTTTAACAGCAAGAACCAACACAACAAATGTGTGCTACCAACCTACATGAATTCAAAGAGGGAGGTTTTGTTTGTGTGGATATGGTTATTTTCTTTAAAGGTGTGTTGGCTGTCATGCTGATGATCAGTCTCGCTGTCAATCTTGTGTAACACTTTATTTTGATCATATTTTGTCTGTCTGTCTGTAGATGTTTAACAGATTATCTGAAGTATATGCGATGATTCATACCCTTACCAAGATGTTTTTGTGCCTAAACCTAACCAAACCTTAACCACTGTGTAGGATCTGGCATCTAGCAGTGAGATACTGCTACAACCATACCCTCTTCTTCAAAGCTTGAAGGAGAAACTACAGTGGGGAAAAACACAAAAAGCCACATCTGGAGCCAGAGCTCACTTCTCAGAAGACCTGCTCTCTCTGTAGATATAGTTTCATTCAGGTAACAAAGACAGTACAGTTGTTATTTTCAGGTGATTCTGCCAATCTACTATCCGTAGACTCCAAATAAAGTGTACAGAACGATAAAATGCTTACCATCACTTTTGACTTTTGAATTAAGAGAAAACTGTTGAGAGATTTAGAGAAAATGTAGGAAAGAGCTGCACTCAATGGGGTTATTGTGGTGTGTTAACGTACCTGGCAGGGAGTTGATATAAGAAAACACTTGTTCTACGTTCCACTGAGACGGACAGCCGACGTCCTCTCCTTCTTCTTCTTCGTCTTCCTCTTCCTCTTCTTCTCCGTCAGAAACGCTGATCGTTTCCGTCATCCTCTGCTCCTCCTGCTGTCTCTCCTGCTCTCGCTCCCTCTCTCGCTCTCTCTCAGCCTGTTTACGGAGACGGGTTGTCATGGGAACGGGAGGCTCATCGTCGTCTTCTTCCTCCTGGTCTTCGTGGGCCTCCTCGGAGCTGAACGATCTGTGAGCCTGTGGAGCGCAAAAAGATAAACACTGTATCTGCTTGGTGTCGACTACTTACAGACGGAGTCAACCAACGTTAGTCATCACAGATATATTGTAGAAAGGGAGATTTCCTTCACTTTGGAAGTATAAAAATGCTCCAAACACTGTGAAACAGATACGACACCCCACCCAGACCTGTGGTTGGCCAGGCCATGTGTCGCATAACAGCAGAAGAGAGGCTCATTAATATTAATAAGACAAACAAAACACCCTGATCTTGTTGTAGCGCCAATGAGATGCATAAGAGGAGATGTAAAACTGTACTGAGATGGTTTTTAGTACTTAAAATAACAAATATATCTTCTTATGGATATCAAAACTTCAACTTACATACCTGAGGATGGGAAAATATGAGACTTTTAAAATAATTAATTCATAACGTTGTGCCTTAAGGAGCTTTTTCGCTAAAAGAGTTTCATTCTCGGCAGACCATGCTCACATTTTCTGGTCGCGTCCTCATGTTAAGCCTTTCTGGAAGGAAGTGAGACATTAATATATTGAAATATATTATTCCTAAAGGTCTCAGCAAGAGTGACTCAAACCTTTTGAAGATCTTTATGGCTGCAAGTAAAAAAAACACAGTTACAAAATGCCTCTTATTTTTCTTCTGACGGGGTTGTGATGTTATAGCCCAGACATCTGTTCAGTGTTTGAGGCAAGAGTTTTATCACCAAATGAATTATTACATTTGCATTTAGCTGACGCTTTAATCCAAAGCGACTTACAGGGAGCAATTTTTCAGTATCTTGCCCAAGGACACGTCGACATGCAGAGGGAGCTGGGGATTGAACCACCGACCATCTGATTAATGAACGACTCGCTCTACCTTCTGAGCCACAGCCGCCCCATTATGATGATTTTAAACCATATGAATGTTCCGCTTATTATAAATTATTATTAAAGTGATTCTTCTGAGTCTACACGAGCTTTCAATATTTCAGCTAAACCTAAATATCATGTGATCATATTGATGTATTTAACATGAAACTGATTCCACGTAGGCGACAGAAACTTATTTGTTATTTTATCCGGAAAAAATTCTTTCAAGGATGATGTCAATTTTTTAACATCTTTCAAAAAATAAATTTTAATGACTCTTATATTTTACTTTTATGACTCTCCTCCTAAGTTTTTATTTTTCCTCTATTCTTTTCTCTCATTATTTTGTCCTGTCTTGTTTGAGTATTTCATGATCGTGGTATATTTTATTGTAGAAAAAGCACTGTATATAAACAGTTATGACTAACAGAAGAGTTTCATAATTTCACTCTGTAGATACATATACTGTACTGTTTTTAATTGATTTGTTCAGACTGACTCAGATTTAAATGTTTTGTTTCCTTCATTGTCTACAAAGTTGTTATTACGTTATGGACCAGTTGTGTCCGGTCTTGAGGTCGGGACCCCGATAAAAGGATTGAAAGATAAATCTGATGATTTAAAGGATATGGAAAGAAAACATTACCGCCCCACACGTTTATTTTTTCAGACTCTATTTTTTTCTCTAATGGGTTTCTGGAAACAGTTCTTATCTCTTCAGGCCACTTGAAAAGACTCAATAAAACATGGGAAAAGAAAAAAAAGAATTCAAGGCATCCTGTTTTTCTGTACAACTGAAAATTCACAAGCCAGGAGTGTCCTTCAAAGTTCCTGTTCCCTAGAGAGCAGCTTTTCTCTGAGGACCAGGTCTCACAGGATCCCTTCGGCACTTGGTTTGATGCATCGGGTCAGTGAAATTAACTGACCTGTCTCAGAAAATGTTCTCTGGAGGCTCCATTGACTCTGCTGGGGGGTCGTCCTCTCCTGCCCATAGGCCTGTGACCCCAGCGGCCTGCTCTCAGCATGGTGATACGCTTGGTGCAGCTCACACTGAACCTAAACACAGATGATAAATTCACGTGGTGACGACACTGCAGTCACATCACTACAGTCCTGAAACACAAAAGCCCTTTGAGATCTCCCTGTGTGTGTGTTTGCCATCGGGTACTAAGCTGATAGTGAGCATCTGTCCTCTCTTTGATGTCTGGATGGAAAAGGGAAACCTGGGAGTGATTACACATTTGAGACTCTTTCTTAAAACCCAATTGTAGCTCAATGGGTTCCAGATGTCAGATGACGTGTCTCACCGCCGCTGACAAAGACGACAGTTCACAGTCTTGCTACAGTAAAGAGCCTTTCTCGAGGGCACATTTAGTTGTTGAGAGATGAGAGTGTTACTCATTATTTCCACATAATTTCCCAGACAGTGTGACGACAAAGCTCAAACACCCAATTCAGCATTAGAGTTTCTCTTTAAAATAATGTTGGTCTAACATAACTGTGAGCCTCAAACATCCACTATACCTGTGAATATTTATTCTCACTGTTTAAACTATCTAGCAAATATCATCACTTACTGTCAGATACACCCACCTTACGTACATAAAGCAACCTGCTACAATAATGTCATTATTGTTTATGTATATATATATATATATATATATATATATATATGCGAACTGTAGCTGCTGTTAGCTAATCTTAGCACAGTTTGTTAGCCAGGCTGCCTGAACTGTGAGCTCAGAGCACCAAGGGGAGTGTTAGTGTTTGTACCACAGGTGAGAAGAGGAGGAGGTTTACAGGATCAGGGTTAGGGGGATTTTGATCATGAGTAATGTAATCATAACAAATACATACATATGTACACCTGTCCACATTTACCACAGTGGGGTTACACTCTTTTGGGATTACAACTGGGGCGCTAAATTGCAAATATACTATAATATCTCTCATGTGATGTTCACTTACTCTCTGATGTATCCAACACAACCCCCACATACCCCGATATTATAGCAACTCAAGGTAAACAAGTAAATGTGCCATTACCTCAATAAACTTGTGGATTTCTCTGGGTTGTGAGATAATGTAAGTACACAACTCAACATAATATATAACAAATGTCTTGTGTTTATAGACATTTTAAAGTGTAGATGTTACATACAAAATCTTTAAATTAGCATCAGTTGAAATATCATTTTATAGTATCTATAACTTGTCTATACTACATGACTGACATTCAGAAAACCAGACTATTGCTTTATGTTTGCTGCATTGACTAATTGAACTGTTGCTGCTGCAGAAGCGTGATGATCTCGATGTGTGTTTTATTTACCTTCTGACACATGTCATGGAGCAGAAACGTTTGGAGCGTAGAAACGTGTGAGCGTAACCTCTGCTGCCACAGAACTCACACTGCAGGACGCCTGCAACACTCTCCCCGAGCTCTGCAACTTCACAGGACCAGCTGTTAGTCACACATGTACGCACACACACACATATATGTATATACACACACACTTACACACACACATCACCTCACCATCTGCTGCCGGGCCGTCGTTTTCCATCTCAGAGTCTGATGAATCTGACTGGTCAGCATCCAGAGGACTGTCCTCTCCTGTTGCGTCCCCATTGGTTTGTATCTCCTGGGATTCAGGAAGTGACGCCTGCTGGTCTGCTAACAGCGACGAGGGGACCACCTGCATTAAGAGGTCCATGTAGTAAATGGTAAATGGACTGTGCTTATACAGTGCCTTTCTAGCCATTCATACACTGACACTCACAGTATCTTGTTGAACTGTGAGTGTCTGTGTTAACCACCAATCTTCTTGACTCTGGCTCAAAACTAAAGGTGCTCGCACAATGAGTGGATTCTTTTAAATCTCTTCTTAAAATACATTTAATAGACTTGCTTTTATGTGACGTTGTCTTTTTTCTTTCCTTATATATTTTTATTAAAAATTGGTGTGTGAATATGTGTTTTCTACTTATTTAAAAATAATTTTATATAATTTTATTGTTGACTTATTTAATTTATCATTGTATGTTTTTATTTTATTTTTATGTAATGTTTATTTTTAATTTGAAATTGATTTATATTGTCTGGTTATTTAAATGTCTTTTGCCATTACCATGTTCTTAAATATTATTTATCCTGCTTTGTTGAGTATCTGTGTCTGTCAAAACACTTTGTAAACTGTTTTTAAAAGGTGCTATGTAAATAAAGTTATTATTATTATTATTATTATATTATTATTATTATTATTATTACTTCCTGAGCCACAGCTCTTACACTGACATGGACATGGAAGGATACGCCTCTTCCGGTCAATGAACAAATAAAGAAACAGCGATGCTTCGAGGTGCTGACATTCACTTTTTTGGTTATTGTTAACAAATCCTATGAAAACACAATAATCAACAATGACTTCTGTGCTACCTGTGTTGCCAAAATATCGTTGTCCAAAATACTTCCAACACACTGTTGCATTCCGGATCAAATTTAAAATTTAAATTACCGGGAATGGCTCCAGGCCTTCTCGGATAACGAAGCCCTCTACGAGGTGTGTGAGGACGTGGGTTGTAAGGATCCTATCAGGGCTCCCTGGGAGGCTGGCTGGGGACGAGGGGGGCTGGCTGGGGCCTCTTACTGCTGCTGGGAGGATGGGAGGAGGTAGAGGAGGGGATGGAGGAGGAGGGTTGCTGCTGTTGTTGCTGCTGCTGCTGCTGCTGCAGGTGGTGGTGAGCTGGGACGGCTCTTCCACCTCTGTTGACCTGACCACCGAGCGACTGGATACGATAGAGGATGAAGCCACGGCTGCTGCACAATAAGAGGCATGGACGATAACAGAACTGCTGATTACCAGTTAAACCAGGCGTATTACTTATGGAAACGCAGACTAGCCTGGTTTCCATCAGGAGAGTTTGTAAAGTTATAAAGGATTTTATTGTATTTTCGTCCATTTCATTGTCATAATTTACCTGCACCATTCTGTTTAGGAGGTCCAGTGAGCGATGTTGGCGTCCTGTCTCTTTGTGGGCTTGGAGAAGATTCACCTTTCCTCTCCTCTGAGTTCAGTCCATTCACTTTGCGTGTTTGCCCTGACTGAAATTCAAACCACAACAAAGAATTAATCGACATAACACACACTGAGCACAGACAAAGCTTAACCACAGCACACGGCTGACTCACTGATGGTGTTTCATTGCGTCTGACCGGATGCACTTTCAGATCAACAGCCACCGTCTGAGGAGGTGGAAGGTTCTGGTAGGGCATCTGGACCAGAGCCTCCGCAACAGGCAGCTCCTGCTCTGTCAGCATCACCCGACCCGACTGGACAGCCAAAGCCTGGACTGAGTGCAGGGACAGCCTCTGGAGGGAGGCTGGGGGATTCTGGGGTAGCCTAGGGAGAACCAGAGGTGGAGGAGGAGGCGGGGGGTGGTTCTGCATTTGTGGGAATGAAGTCCGACGCTGCGGAGCGGCTACCAGAGGAGGAGGCTGAGGCTGGACTGCGGCGGCTGGGATTGAGGTCTGAGCTGATGATGCGAACACACTGGTGACAGATGAAGAGGCAGAAGAAGAAGAAAAAGAAGCAGGTGTTTGGCGGTCATTGTTGGTCTGTGACTGCGAGGTCGGGGTGGTCAGTTTTTTTACTGAAAGAGGAAGAGGGTTGGAGTTGCTTTCTTGAGGTGCTACTCTGAGGGCAATGGGCTGGAGCTGCCTGTGGTTTGAAGCTCCTCCTGTTGCCTGCTGGAGGATGAGCTGGTGGTGCGCCATCCGCTGGCCTGGTGGACAGGACAGCTGCTGCTTGACCAGAGCGTGGGTCTGCACCGGAGAGTAGGCTGCAAAGAGAGGGACGCATAGATACACATGAGCGACACAAAGCAAGTATCTCCTAACATTAAATGGAGCCTAAATCAGCTGAACTAATAAAATATAGATATTTCATTCCACAAAGAAAAAGTGTGTCCTGACACTTCTTTTTAAACTATTAATGGAAGCATTCATTTTGTGAGATGTAATGTCAACTAGCACACACAGTTTACACTGTAAACATAACATACCCATCATTGTTTAATTGAAAGATAATCGGGCAAGGTACATATATACATAATATATCATATATATATTTTTTTTTTTTTATTATTATTTATTTTATCTAGTGCCTTTTATTCATTTTATTTTTATTGTTTTCTAACTTCTTTTATCTACTTGATGTTTTGTTGTGTTTCTATATTGTTATTCATTGTGTTCTATCGTATTGTGCAGCACTTTGGAAACCCTGTGTTTGCTAAAATCGTGCTATATAAATAAAGTGGATTGGATTGGATTGAACACCTATACCAGCCAAGATATATATCACAAATTATCTATTCCACCTTAATTGGGTGTGTTATTAGTAATTTTCCTAAAGGGATTATTGTTTTATTTCTACACCCCAGGCATTGTTGTTTACAGATGGGTTGTTCTTTGTGAGTATATACTGTTTGTTTACTATAAGTGTAGACAGTGTGTGGGAGTTTATTTTCCTCGCTGTGACTCATCACTTAAGCCCTGAGACATGTGCATGTTTACATAATCTTTCCTTTAATCTTAAATTAGTATTTGAGCACATGAGCTCACCTGGGGTTATGATCTGATGTCCCGAGGCCTGCCGGGTGGCATCAGTCGATCCTGTTTCCGTTGAGGTGTCGGTCAGCTGGTTGGTCTTCAGTGAGCAGATTGCCGTCTTGGATAAAGAGGAGGCTGGAGTCAGAGCTTGGGACTGGGCGGATGGCTTTAAAATCACACTGTGGGCTGTAGCCAGAGCTCCAGGCAAGTGGGCACGCAGAGCTAGATTCTGCACCTAAAAATACGCAAAGAGAAAGTTTTATACTGTCTATAAAGACAAAGTTGTGGGGATGAGCAGCCAGTCACTACGTCGGCCTTTCATGCAACTTTATTAATAGTTCCTCAAGCATTCAAAAACCTCTCACTAACGGTTTACCACATTTCATCATTGTGCAACACAGCTCATGCTGTCAAGGTGTGTATCCTGTGTTCCTGTGGCATGCATGGATTTATTCTAATTATGTACCTGAGAGGAGGTAGGTAAGGAGGTGACAGCAGGGAGGTCTGATTGAACTGTAGCCACCGTGGCTGCAGGGGTTAGAATAAGCTAACAGAAGAAAAGCAAAAAAGCAGGGAGAGACAGGTGGCTAGTCGGTTAAAAATAAAGAAACTCCATGTTGTCGGAAAAACATAAGAAAAGGCATTCGGTAAAAATAGAAACGAGTCATGCCGTTTTAAAGTATCACAAACAACTTTGTACCATCTGAGTGCGAAGGTACATCTGAGCTTGGTTACAGTTGGCCGGTCTGTTTCCCAGGAGCATGGCCTGCTGGGATATGGTGGTCGCAGCACCAGTGGATGTTTGGGTTCGGCCAATCAGCTGTGCTGTCACTGGAGATGCTGGTAAAGTAATCTGGATTTGATAAAAGAAAGAATGCTCAGGTCGATACTCGAGCTCGTGAGCGGGTTAGATTAATGAGAATAACACAGATACTCACAGAGTTTTGAGAAACGCCGGCGGGCTGATGAATCAAACTACCACCGGATGACGAAGGCGACTGCCTCTGACAGACTGAAGCCTGAAAAGAATTGGAGAGACATCGCACACCCCGTAGCTCAAGTTAAAATTGACTCCTCATGCTCGTGCTAACACATGACAGACACCATCTGACCTGCTGTATGGTGGCCAGGCTCTGCAGATGGGGGGTGTGCTGGTGCTGCTGCAGGGCTGCTGTCCGCAGCATGATGTGCTGCTGCTGGGCTGCGTACATCTGGTGCAGGTACTGGGCCGCCATGCTCTGAGGTCGGTGGATGGCATTGTGGATCACCTAATGCATCACGTGATATACACATGAAGCACAAATTAACTTCAGTCCACTGTCTGTAGTTCAAGATTTTGCTTCACTTGCTTTTACTGCACTGAAAATGTTTTATGATTTGATGCTGTCGTCGATTCTGTTTGAATTATCTAAGACGCAGCAGATGATGTACTTCTTGTGGCAGCAGAAGAAGTCCAACCTGCCAAACACAATGATGGTGCACTTCTGCAGCGCCATCACTGAGTCCATCCTCACCTCCTCCATCACCATCTGGTACTCTGCTGCCACTGCCAAAGCACGGACAAGGGCAGACTGCTGCGTGCCATTCGGTCTACTGAGTAAGTGATTGGCTGTAATCTTCCATCTCTTCAGGACCTTCAGGACTCTGAGGCGTGCAGGAAAGATTGTGGCTGACCTCTCGTACCCCGGACACAAACTTTTTGAGACACTTCCCTCTGGCAGGAGGAACGTCACGCCACAAAAACTTTTTTTCCCCCGACTATCGCTGGCTTCATCAACAAGGCCCGGGGCACCCTCTGACACTGACTCTCACCCTCCACACACCCAAACCCACACAACACATTAACATAGGGCCTGCTGTCTCTGTGTATTACATTAACATACACCTTTTACCTTTTATTTAACATCCTGGACTGATCTTCCACATTTAAAATATTCTGCATACTGTGAACTTTTGCACATTACGTGGCAAAGACTTCCAGATTCCTGCACAACAGTACAGCTGCTTTCATCTTTAACATATTTTGTACATATATTTATATGTTTTATGTCTTTTAGTGGAGCTTTTATTCCAGAAATGAGATGTTGTACCCCAGTTGGAGCTTAAATACTGAATAGTTGTTACTATTGTTGTATTATAATACAGAGGTGCCTCCCTACGTGACGTCGTCCCACCTCTCTCTCTCCCCATTTTCAATCAAGGCATGTGATTTGGTTGAAGAAATAGTTCAGCATTTTTGGGAGATTTTACTATTTTTCTCACTTTCCCAGAGTCAGAAACTAAATAAGTGCCTTTTTTTATGTGTTTGGCACTATTTGAAGATATATAAAATAGGAATATTATATATTTTTATGTCGATAATGTAATCATGATCCTATGGGTTGTTTTCTAAGCTTAGTCTTAGGGGTCTCAGACTTCTAACCCAGGTTATTTACATACTTCAGATTTTGATGATTTGTCTTCCTTATATTTCTTATGCTTTACTTAATATCTGTTATGCACCAAAAACACCAAGACAAATTCTTTGTATGTGAAAGCATGTGGCAATAAACCTGATTCTGAGTAGCCTTTGAGTAGTACAGAGACTATTTCTACACTATCCATTTCCTCTGCTGTCTATTTTTCACCAAATTCAAAAATCCAGTATTGGCTCTTAGAGTTACAAGGGATCATCTATCACCTGTCCGCCTGTCAAGTCAAACAATGCCTGCAGTGGTCCCAGTTGATGTCTATTACCTGAACTGCCTGCCTATCAAGTCAAACAAAGCCTGCAGTGGTCCCAGCTGCTGTCTATTACCTGGACTCCTCTCAAATTGAACAATGTATTCAGCAGTCCCAGGTACCTGCACCCCTTGCCAGTTAAGTCAAACAATGTATGCAGAGATCCCAGGTGCTGGGCTGCCTCACTGTAAAATTAAACAATGCAGTGGGTGATGTCTATTACCTGAACTGTCTGACAGTCAAGTTAAACAATGCATGCAGAGGTCGTCCCAGGTACTGTCTATTACCTGGACTGCCTGTCTGTCGGGCGAGATGATGCTGAGGGAAGTGGGGGGCGCCTGGGTGCACGTGGTGCTGCTGCTGGGGCTGACTGTTGCCATGGTGACGGCAGCTGATGTGGTGGGGGTGGTGGCGGTGGCTACAGTCCTATTAGTGTCTGCCTGCTTCTCTCCTGGGCTCTGCCTATCCATCTCCCAGGTCACACAGAGATTCAGTAATGGGAAAACTGTGGAGGTAAAATAGACGTTAATTAACAGGCGGTAGTTAAACTAAACAGCTCAGACTGACGATGAATCAGGGAGCCGTGCCTCCTCGCGCCTTTGTTGCTTCTCTAAACTGTCTTTATTCTTTATTTGGATCCCCATTAGCTTCCACAAAAGCAGTCAGTAGTGCTCCAGGGATCCACACAAAAACAACAACAACAATTCTAAATCACACAGTATCAATAATGAGAAAAATCAAATAACAGTAATGTATAATAGAAAAAAACAAAACAAAGAGTCGCCAACACCCGACATAAAAATAAAAAAATAAATAAAAAAAAGAATTCCAAACAACAATAACAAAACTTTGAATTTTTAGAAGAAAATCGTTTTTGATCTGTCTGATGTTGGAGAACATTTCTGACTTATATACTCATAACAAAAATCACTATATATATTAGTTTTTCACAAAAGAAGTGTGGAGTGTTATTCTCTCTGCAGCAAAAGCTCTTAATCTAGAAAAGAGATGCTATACACCAGCTGGAGCTTAAACACTAAATAGGTGTCAGTCTAATACAGAGTTGCCTCCCTCAGGGGGGCTCCAGACAGTTTCAGGAGAAACTCAGTGAACAGATGTGAACAAATATTAGTTATCGAAGGATTGATTAAAATAACCTAAATGTTTATGATTAGGTTAAAGAGATTTATCAGTTTATTATTGCTGGAAAATTTTTAAATGCCTTTTTTATGTGTTCGACATCGTCGGAAATCATGTCAAATACAAGTATTATTATCTTTTTCAAGTGTCTATAACATAATCATGATTTATGAATCGTTTTGGTTTAATATAAAACACTCACACTGTTCATGCTTCAAATGATGTTACTTTAAGACAAGACTGAGGAGGTCTTTTTCCTTTCTAGGGTTTTTACATACATCAGCAAAATATACTCCATCACACACAGAGCACACTTGGTTTGAGGAAACTCAACTGGTTATATTTTAGTTATCAATATGGAAAGATGTTTCTGTGAATTTGTTTTGAAAATATGAATTCATTTGAGATCAGTGCAGCTAAAATTGTCTGTATTCCAAAGCTATAAAGACATTGCCTGACCGAAATGGGACAAATCATTTATTTGTTTACAGTGTGGAAAATATAGTGCATGACATTTAAATTTGATTTGGTTTTAACTTGTATACCCTTCAGGAAAGTCATCCAAAAACATAAAAACAAAAACCAACACATGAATATAAAGTCAGATAAAAGATCATTGGTGCAGCCCTGAAACCTCCTGCCATCTGTTGTTTTCTCTTCAGACTGTATTCTGTATTTTAAATAAACAAACTTTTTTCAGAGCATCTTAAACTTTTCTTTGACCTTGGTCATTCCCATATGCATAAGTGAATCATCAAATGAAACATCACTTCATGAGGACACATGCAGAGATGGGTTTTGTTGTTGTTGCATGTATTAACGCGTGAAAACATTGTTATGATCTAATGAATATGTATGAAAAAGGTAAATCATGCACATTTTTTTAAAGATTTTTAAAGGGTTTTTGTTGCCACATCTGGACCAGACAAAGGTTCTACAATGCTGGAGTTTTTCCTCTCAAAGGCAGCTAAATATGAGTAAAATATTTGGATTATATACATTTAATAATCTCGCAGAGCTCGCCTTAAAACAGTTTAATTATTTGCCATATTTCATGAGGATAAACACTGACGGTCTACACTGCTATAGCAGCTTGAATATTGATTGATCTTTTTGCTGCAGAGCCGGTTCTGCCCAATTAAACGCCGGCTGGATCATCTCGATAAACCCTGAACCATCACGGATTAGTCTTAGGTTAAACACACTGTTCATTAAATAGGAGGCTTCGGATAATACAGTCAACACATCGGGATGTCATTCCCTGTCGGTCGGTCTCTTCATCGCTTCATGCATGCACAATCATTCACCTCTTGTCGGCGTTACCTGCCTGATATTGATAGACATGGGCCATCAGGAACTGACCATATCCCGGCACATTGTCCCAGTCATGAAGCCTATTGATGATGCGTCAGTGCTGTCTAAAATGGAGATTAAAAAAAAATCACCCTACATAGGAGGCAATAAAAAAAAAAGCCTTGACACAGCACCGCTCGCAGTGCGGGAGGACCTTCCACAGGCGGGGAAGTCAGTGCGTGAGGAGAGCCGGAGATGTTTACATGGGATCTTATGTTTGTGTCATGTCTGATGAAAAAGGTTTAAATATGTGGATTTAAACTTTACAAACTCACAAAGACAAAATATGTGATCAGGAGATCATTTCAAAATGCAAGACACAAACATATCACATGAATTAAAGGTCCAGTGTGTCAGATTTAGGAGGTATATTTACAGGATATGGAAATGTAGAATCACATTTATGTTTTTATTAGTGTATAAGCCCTAATTACGGAAGCACAAAGCGGTCATTCATTCATACATTATATTTCCTCCCTTCTGTTGATAATGAGTTAATTTTGTTTGTTTTCTTGAGCTCTCTCTTATTTAGGTCATTATATTTAAATAACAGAAGATAACTGGATAATTGTCTCGAGATAACAAGGCTTTGTTTTCCTGAGATAACGCTGTAATTCATTTGAGATCTTGAGAAAACAAAAGGATAGTCTGGTATATTAAATCATTGCAGTTGTAACATTCTCCTGCTCCTCTGACATTGCTACACTGAATAATGTTTCCTGCGATGATTTAATATACTGGATTATCATTTAGTTTTTTTCAAGATCAAATTAATTATATTGTTATCTTGAGAAAACAAACTATCATGATCTCAAGATCTTGTGAAAATTATCTTGTTTTCTCGAGATAATGACCTAAATAACTTGAGATCTCAAGAAAACAAATTAAAATTAACTCATTATCAAGAGAAAAGAGGAAATAAAATGTATGAATGTATGACCGCTTAGGGCTTCCATAATAATCACCTGAAAAAAAGAGTCATGTTTTCCTTACCTTAGAATGAGCCTCACCTTTTTTGTGTGTTCTTAGTTCTCTGTGTTCTACATAACCATTGCGAGGGGAATCATACACACTGGACCTTTAAGTAACCTTAAAAATATACAAACATAAAAAAAAAATGTAAAAAACTGGCAGCTGAATTTTGCCATGATAAATATGGTTGAGCTTTTTCTAATATTACGGTAAAAGGATGTTAGTAGTGTTGAGTTGACATTTAAGGTTAGTGTTTATTACATATTTGACCTTAGAAAGTTTTTTTCATCAAAAGAAATGTTATTTTACCATATAATTGATAATGATGATTGAGTTTAAAAATCTATTTGTCAGCTACAGTATGTCACATGTAGAATAAAGATGACTAACTTTCAGGAACATAATTATTGAGAGAATGATGGAAGACTGGACTGTGAATCAGTGGCATCTGTACAAGCTTTGGACTGAATCTCAAACTAATTAGTGTGTTTGGATTTGTTCACAGTATGTTCACGAAAACTGCATACTAATGCTTCATAATGATGCATGAAGGCTGACTGGAATTCATTGGCTGAAGAAAGAAAGAAAGAAAGAAAGAAAGAAAGAAAGAAAGAAAGAAAGAAAGAAAGAAAGAAATAGTCTTTTTGATTCAAATTCTATTTAATTAATGATTAAGTACCAGATAAATATGCGGAACTGTTTGGCAGTCAGTGGTTTGAACATACCAGCAAAGATATGTTTAGTGAATGAGGGAGCAGCAGAGATAAATTTAATTATTAGTGTGCCTGATACTGCAAAGCACAAAGGCATGCTGGAAACTTGAGTATGAGGCTGCTCTTTCAAACTACAAGGCCCGTACAGTAACTATAACCATTAACAGCCCTTTTAACTTCAATGATATATACATACATATGTAAATATATTAAACATACATGAGCATTTCATTGTGTTAATATAAGGGCAAGATGCCGCAAGCATGAAAAACACTCAAAATGTCTTGTTATATTTAATGTTGCTGTACATTTCTTAATGTAGGCTGGTGTTACATTGCATTAAATAAATAAATAAATAAATACAATTAACATCACTGCTAAATCTAAATACTAGTTTTGTTGTCTACGTAAACAAACAATTATGTTGGTTCATATTTTTTCTTTTCTTTTCTTTTCTTTTCTTTTCTTTTCTTTTCTTTTCTTTTCTCACCCATTAAAATAAATAAATAAATAAATAAATAAATAAATAAATAAACAAACAAATAAAAGCCTTTGCTTTTGAAACTCAAATGTCCGAGCTCAGACGTGTGTACTTGAAGGCAGCAGCTACCCCACTCAAACCGCTCCACTTGGTACAGTCGGAATGCTGTTTAAACGATATATATTAACTTTTCACATGTGTCGTCCGTATTATATTAATTTGTTATACTTTGTGGTGTTAAAATATGCTGTTAAAACTCGCATTTAAACGATTTAACGTAATATTTGTTTAATGTTTAATGGCTTCATGTCTTGTATGTATGTACGCGCCACCCCCCCCCCCCCTCCCAGCATTCCGACAATGGACTCGCCCGTCGTTAGGCCTTTGCAGTAGGGAGTTGTTTGGCGGACCCCCTCAAGTTTTTCTTTACTTTACGCGTTATTTTTGTTTCTCTAAAGAAGGGCAAACTCTTTATTTTTACCACCGTTTGCCTCGGTGTTTCCTCGGCGTGTCGACAGACCGTACAGACGGAGTGTTTTCGGGGTCGTGGCACACTAAACTAAAGAGAGAGAGAGAGAGCTAAAGAAGAAGGGACGGAAGGCACCAACGGCTGAGCTTATGATGCCGACGTTGCGGGACAGCACCATGTCCCACCCCGGCGAGAATTCCCACCAAGTCCGGGTGAAAGCGTATTATAAAGGGTAAGAAAACACAGCTTCTCCCTGCGGGTCATCGACGCTGTTATAACGAGTCTTAACTAGTCACAGTTTTAGACTCGAGGTGGGGGGAAAGGTGGCTAACCAGGTGGCTAACATTAGCCTGAGCCAAAGCTAACGGCTGGCTAATGTTATAAAGGTAAACTTAAGAAGACAGGTGAGACTGTCCAGACCACGAGAACAAGAGGAAAGACAGGCTACTCTGTGTTTATTCAAGAAATGGGTCAGCTACACGGTGAAGTGGGTTTAACCAGCTGAAATCAAACACATTTTGAGCTAACTAACTAGCTGTTTGTTGTACTTACCTGTCACTAATGTGAGCAGGTTTAAAACTGCACTGACAGTCTGTTACACTCTGATTTTATTTGTTTGTTTCCCTGTGGCTGTTTTGACAAGTTAACATGCTTTTAAGGATTAATGATGCGCTACTTTAGGGATGACAACAGGAAACATTAACCTATCAATATTGATGTCTGTGCTGAGTGAAAGTTTTGTTGTTGTTGTCCTGCCTGACACTGTTCTGATTGAAACATTTATGCAGTGTTATAATCCTGTATATCCTTTTTAAAATGTCATATTAGTTTGCCCATGTGTTTCTTTAAAGCTCAATCTGAGCCTTAACTCTTTAACAGTGGCTACACGTCAAGATTACTTTTATTATCAGTTCATTTGTTACTTCCAGCATCTGTTGCTTTGATTCAGAGATAAATCACTACGTTATGAAGTGTCAGATTAATTAGAGAAAGCTCTAAGTTCATCTTCAAACCAGCCCAAATGATACAAAACTCAAAGATATTCGATTGACAGTCATATAAAGCAGATATAAATGATCACATTTGAGGAGCAGAAACTAGATAGATAAATATACTTTATTTATCCAAAGCTGGGAAATTACAGAAACTAGAACTACAAACTAGAAATTATTTGACGTTTTTGCTTAATTTATGAGACTTAATTGATTATCAAACTTGCTCCTGGTTGATTTCCTGTCCTGTTAACCAGACGTCTCAATGATGCCTAATGTTAACCTAAATTAACCCCCTATTTTAAGCCAGTCCAACAGTGGCTGCACGTAGAGATTACTCTCATGATTAATTCATCTGTTGATTGCAGCGTCTATTGATTTGATTTAGAGATATATCGATACGTTATGAAGTGTCTGATTAATGGCGAAAGCTCTAGGTTCATCTTCAGACCAGCCCAAACAGTACAAAACTCATATAAAGCAGATATAAATGATCACATTAGAAATTATTTGATGTTTTTCTTTAATTTACGAGACAGAATTGATTTCCTGTCCTGTTAACCAGACGTCCCAATGATGCCGAATGTTAACCTAAGTTAACCCCCCTACTTGAGCCACTCTAACAGTGGCTACAAGATAAATCACTATGTTATGAAGTGTCAAATTAATAGTAACGTTCATCTTCAAACAGCCCAAAACTCAGAGATATTCAATTTGCAATAATATAAAGCAGATATAAATGATCACATTTGAGGAGCAGAAACTAGAAATTATTTGACGTTTTTGCTGAATTTATGAGACTGAATCGATTATCAAACTTGCTCCTGGTTAAAGTTTAAAAGTTTACCAAACATCTCTATGATGCCTAATGTTAACCTAAGTTAACCCCCTACGTCAGCCGCTCTAACAATGGCTACATGTAAAGATTACTTTCATTATCAATTCATCTGTTGATTGCAGCGTCTATTGATTTGATTTAGAGATATATCACTACGTTATGAAATGTTAGATAAATAGTAAAAGCCCCGTGTTTATCGTCAAATAGTTTATTTTGTCCAAAACTGAAAGATATCCAGTTTACAATGATATAAAACAGACACAAATCATCACATTCGAGGAGCAAGAAGTCACAATTATTTGACATTTTTGTTCGATTAAAAGATTTAAATGATTAATTGATTGTCAAACTTGCTGCTGGTTAATTTCCTGTCGACTGACTAGTATGTTAATTGTGTAAAAGTTTTAGTTTTAGCCCTAAACCGACATCTCTGTGATGCCTAATGTTTAGTTAAACCCTACTTGAGCGTCTCAAACAAACACTGTTTAAAGGACAAAGAAACTTGGACACGAGACAGAAACATATAAATATGAATCCATCTCTGATAATGTCATGTCGTAATGCTGCTGTATGTACTCTGAGTTTTAGTCATACCAAACCCGGCAGAGGCAGTTTGGCTATTTTAGTTTCGCACTTGGATGTGATGATAGAAACCATTGGTCACCTCGTTGTTTCATGGCACGCCCTGCCCCGCTGGTCTCTGTTTGATAGAGCCAGTGATTGGAGGGCAGCCAGGACTTGAAAAACGTGAAGGGCAAGTCATCTCAGCCAGACCTGTTGTATTTCTGACTGTGACACACCTCAGGAACACTGAAACGTGTGCGTGTATGTGTGTGTGTGTTGATCATTAGGTGTCATCTCACAGAACAAAACATGTGAAGTATTTATGAGGCTGCTGCTGAGGAATCTCAGCTATGTTACCAAGGAGGGAAAACAGACATGGTCTGATTGGTTTGTCTATCAGGATGCATTAAGTCAGGGTGCCAAAAATGTTGTGGTTGTTTCCCAGCAGCGAAGAGACTGAAGAGTTAAATGCACAGAATCAATATATTAGATAAATACTGACAGATCAGGTATCTGTGTTTCTGTACTGTTTTAATAAAACTACCTGTGGTAACTTTTCTAAACCTTCTAAAACAATATGATTTAAAATATGCACAAACCTAAAAAAAGATGTTGGTCAATAAATATTCACAACATTGATACAACATTGCTACGAAAGCTCCCTTGAGTAGTACATGGAGGAATCTTTGAAGTGTAATTTAATGAATTTTAGAAACTTTTAATACCAGTAGTCTAATACTACAAGAATCTGAATGAAACACCTAAACCTATGAGAGCCTGTAATATTTTGTCTCCATCTCATCCTCCTCCATATGGTCACGGCGTGTTCATGCAGGTAGTGCATGGCACGCTTCCATCCATGATTAGTTACGAGATAAAATGTGACGGGGAGATAGTAAGTGAAGATAAAATGAATGTTTAACAAACACCTAAATCGTGGCTCTTGGACTGGTTCAGTTCAAGATTCCACAATTAATATATTCTTCCTGTGTGGACTATTCATATCTGAACAGGATCAGCCTCCTGTGTTTTAACATCTGTTACGCTGGTCGTACTCAGAGACCTGAATATATTCAGAGGTGGTGCAGGGAGTTAAGAAACGCTGAAATAAATCATTGTAGTGCTGCAGAGATACCCCAGGCTACAAATCATAATCTCCAGATGTAAGAGAACATGTTTGTTGGATACAAACCCCAGCAAAGAGCATTTTAATGTATTTTTTTTCCAGTGAAAATGAAATTCAAAAGTTCCCATTCCCACTAAAATTGTGACTCATCTGTCAAAAGAACCACAGCGTTATTGTTATTATACTTTGCCCTGTTGTTCAGCCCTAAAAGTAAATATTAGAGTTTAAACTGTTAGTCAGTCAGTTAGCTGATTGCCTGACTTATTTTGATAATTGTTTGGACCAAACATAGAAAATATTAGAGCTTCTCCCACTGCAGGATTTGCTCCTTCTCTTCTCTTTGTCATATATAATATTAAACTGAATACTTTTGGGATGTTCAGACAAAACAAGACATTTGAAGATGTTTTTAAGATGATAACATTTTGTGCTCTGCAAAGCTGTGCTTGGCATTTCACATTTTTGGCATGAATAATGTAGTGTAAGTTAGTTTGATTTGATTAATTAAAAAAAAACAAAAACAAACGTCAGATGAACCAGTAATGAAAATAATTATTAGCTACATCGTTGCAACCCATCATGTGTAATTAAAACCAAACACAACAGTAGCTTCTTTTCCTGATTGGCTCCATTTCTATGTTTTTAAGGTGGTAATCAATAAAATCAGCTGATTTGTCAACGATCGGACAAATTTAGATCATCAGAAAATATCCAAATGCCAAATTAAGCTCGACTCTCTCAATGGCCTGACTCTGTGTCAGTCCCTCAGCTGATCTATTTTTCAGTGTATTGTCCTTTTTTTGAGTCCATTCTTTTCTATTTGCATGTCTGTTGTCGGTCAGTGCCAGCATCAGCAGACTGGTGTCACCCTGTAGCAGGCCCAGCCTGTCACCGGCTCGTCTTCACTTTGCTCTCACTCAGGCTGAGGGTCAATGGAGAAGGCTGCATGACTAAAGGCTGACAGTGATGCTGATACTGTACAATTGAAGTAGATGGAAATAAATGTTTCGTGTGGTAGAGCTGTGACTAACGATTGTTTATCTTCTGGGATATTTTCCCATTTTGTTTGTAAAATGTTAAAAAATTGGACACCTTCGTTTCCCAGAGCCCCAAATGACGTCTTAATGGGTTGTTGTATTTTTTCCTGCCCAGTAGGAAAAACATATTTTGTTTACAGTGATGCACAGCAAATCCTCACATTTAAGAAGCTGGTACAATCTAAGATTTCAACATTTTTGTTTCCGACACTGTGGTGAAAATGCAGGTTTTTCCATCCACTTTAGTCGCTGTAGTCTGTTTTGGCTGTGGCGGAGAAGTTGAGCCGGATCCAACTTTTGGAAAATATGCAGCCCAATGTTACACCGCAGCCGCCGATCAGACAATGAGGCCAGTTAAACCTCCACAGTCAGCCCGAAATGATCATGTCTGACTCGTAATTTACGCTGCAAAATAGTGACACGAAGAAGTTTTAATTTGGTTTTGTGTCCGATGGTTTGAGAGCGAGAAAGCGAGAATTAGTTGAGTGACTCGGACAGTTAATGAGAGTGAGGGAGCGGCAGCATCAAGAAAGCCGGTTAAATCTCAAGATAAAAAGTTATTTCTCGATTTCTTCACACGTTTAACACAAACATCCCACTTCACCTTCATCACCCAACAACTGCTACAAGCAAAGATCTGGCATTTCTGTTTAAAAAATGACAAATGATTTATTAATTAATATTCTTTTAATCAACTTATCTTTACAGCGTTGCCTTACTGACCTTACACGCGTGTTACTGTTCACTTTTTGAAATTCTTTTTTAAGATTTAAATTTTTTCTGCCACTCATTTTTCACACCTGTAGGCGCACATGACAATGGTTAAAGACACTAAAACTTGACAGTTTTACAGCTCTCCTTTAAGAATAATTTGCATTGCAGCTTCCCCTTGATGAGTTATTGCTTTGTATGTATTTTGTATGTATCTCAAGCATGTTTAAATGGGCCTGAAGGAGTGTTTTTTCTTTATTACAGCTGACAAACACAGAAGTACAAAACAGATAAAGCTTTGCATAGACAATATAAAATGACATAAACTCACCTCATCCTGCTGGTTGACTCTGGACCTCTCAGCTCAATACATGAAGTGCAGATAGAGCACATTCCTCTAGAAGTTTATCATTGGATTGTGAGTAAAACAGTGTTTTTTTTTCTTTGCTGCATGAATTCATGGTTCATACAAAAATTCATGTGTCTTCTGTGTTTGTTCGTTGGATTTTTAACCAGTTTTTAAAAAAACTTTTATTCCTGTTTTCTAAAGAAAAAGTTAACATGTGCCTTAAAGTTACAGCTGCTGTTGAGCTGCTTATGCCGAAGCAGGTCTTCTTGTAAAAAAAAGAAGATGTATGTCACTGCCAGTGCATCACCATGTCTGCTAACACAGACCTTCCCATGTGCCAGATCAACTTCAGGATTCCTGGGTGAGGCATGCTGTTTGGCAGGAAGCTGGGATTACACCGGCTCGACGGAGCAGTTCAGTTATTTTACCCTTTTTGAAAGGAGGCGCTCTTCTTTTTTTCAAAGACTCTGTCATCTGCATCAGCGCTTCAAGGCTCGGCTTTGTTTAAAATACGGGAAGCGTTCCTTGTCTTGCCATTTACTTGACTTTAAAAGCCCCTCAAGCACTGAACCACAAAGCCCCCCCTAGTCTCCTAACACACATGATTGTATCACAGATTCTCAGAAGCTGTTAACATGCATGTGAAGTGTGTGTGTGTGTGTTTGTGTGCTGTAGCATCTTCACATCCTGCATATTGTGTGTAATAGTGTTTGCATACGCGTCTGTCTGTCGGTACGGGTGACCTCGTCTCAGGCTCGGCAGGGGTGCGTTCGGTTAGTTTGCGAGGAGCGAGGCTCCCTCCTGTTGAGCACCACGGGTGGGCCATGTTGCCTGGAGATTACAGCATCCTGCAGGCTGTGTTTTATTCACCCTGACCTTGGGTGCAGAGGGAGGGTTCAGGTGTTGTTTAAGTGGATTGGCTTTGTCTAGGTAGCTGTTTTTGGTAAGAACTTCTGTATTTGCTTTGGCGTGTTGTCTTTGAATATTAGCGTGTATATATCCTGGCATGTAATTCTGGATATCCGAGCTCTTGCACGTGGGTTATGTGGAGCGTACCCATGTGTGGCAGCGGTGGCAGCGGTGAGATGGATGGTCCTGTGTGTTCATGGAAGGCCTTTTTTTTTTTTTGCTTGAGCGCTCACCAATGACGAATGGCTTCTGGGCAGATGAGGCTGTGGAGTCCTACTCACGGCAGTTCACACGGCAGGGGCACAGGCCAACACTCCCCTCCTCCTCCTCCTTGTCCTCCTCCTCCTCCTCCCCCCTTAATTAAGTTGTACTGTAGGTCGGTACAGAGCAGAGGAATGCCAGGTCTGTGTGGAATGCCGCTTCCTTCCAGTTACTCACCGATGATGAGCTCCCAGCTGCTCACTGCAAAAATCCTTTTGCCTTAGTCACTCCTCCTTCCTTCGGCTAACCCAAGTCCTCTTCCTTTTTAACGTTATTTAGATTAATCTTATTATAATTTTTCGATTTTGGATTGTAAAGTGTCAGTTAATAGTGAAAATTTTTGGCACAGATTTAAATGTGTTTTGTAGTTATATTGTTAAATTATGCAAATTAGAGCTGCAACTAACGTGTAGTTTTATTGTCAGTTAAGAGGTTGACTGTAAAGTGTCAGTAAATAGTGAAAAATGTAAATCATAGAGTTAAAGTTGACAGATTTAAATAGCTTGTTTTCAAGCAACAATTATTCAAGTTCATCTAAAGGATCCTTGGTGTTTATTCTTTAAATTAGCTAAAGTTATGTTATTAATCGATAATCAAAATTGTAATCATGTTGGAAAATTATACAAATTAGGGCTGCAACTAACATGTGTTAGTTGTATATTGTCAACTAACCTGCTTGGGCTGTAAAAGTCCGAGCTGACAGAACAGTCCCAAACTCAAAGTTAGATTAGTTTAATATCATAAGTGTAAATACATTTCTAATTGTCTGTAATCAGCAGCAAATATTCACATTTGATCAGCTGCAGCCAGTTAATGTTTGTCATGAATAATTAATCGTTTATTATAATTGCTTTGAGGTCATTTTCTGTTCTTAAACGAGTTGTTTCAGCTGTTTCTGTACGGCCACTAAAAACCCAGGAACCCAGTTTATAAAATCTGACACAACCTGGATGAAAACACTTTGTGTTTCTGCCTCTGAGATATTTTTATCACCTCAAAGTCTCTCCCACTTTCCCATACCTGCCGTAGCTATTAGGCGAGCTTGTATCTGTGTCACAGAGGATGTTGTTCGAGGCACCTGAGACGTGGCTAAACTTTAACTACAGCGCAGACACACGGTGTTTAATGAACACCCACAGCTCAGGTCCAGTTACACGTGACACAGTTAAAGTCGCCCCGCTGCTGATCGTCTACAGTCACAGTGTGTAAACCTTTTTTGGTGTCGTGTGTTTACATGTGTGTGTGTTCATGCACTCTTTATCTTCTGATGTTATCAGGGCTTTAAGAGGAAGTGGAGCTGCCGTGTTGGTCCGAGAGGAGAGATCAGGCTGTAGCTGCCAGTCTTTTCCTCCCCCCTGCTAATGATTAACACCAGCAGGATGGAGGAAGAGGGTGAGAAAAGAGAGAGAGGGGGAGGAGGCATCTGACGTCAGCTCATTCTTGCTCTGTGATTTTCAGACAAGACTGTTTAATACCTGCTTTGCGGCAGCTTCGCTATCTCGAGCCGCTTGGTTTAGATGCTCGATGATAATGTGAAACTGAAATATCAGCCAATAAATCACGACTTGGTGCTATTTGTGCGTACATGCTCCTGGCAAGGACTGACCCCGCGGTGACCTTACACACTGCGTGTGCCATCCTTGAACTTGTACATTAGATGTCCTTGAAAGTGTGCGTAGTTTAGTCCGTGTGTTGGGATTTTATCATCCCGCTGTAAAGCTCTCCGGTTGATGAAAAACGGGGTCCATCTTTGACGACGGCAGTAAAGGGAGTAAGAGATGTTTGTCCTTGAGGATCTCTCCTTGGCTGGTGGGATGGCTTTTACACACTAACCCCCTCTTTACTCCACCCTTTTTACCATATTACCCCTTTTGTTTTAACCTGTTCTGTCTGATCCCACACATATATAGACGCTCTGTCGCCAGTGGACCTGTAAAAGCGACTCTTATGTGCTCCATCCCCCCATCTTTGGGTTGTAAACACCGCTGCGGGAGCTGGCGACATCAATCCTAAGCCATGAAATGATGAGGGACAATGATCCTATCTACAGGGATAGATGCTCTCGGTCACCCACCGCTACGCTCCTTATCCCGTGTCTCTGAGGAGGAAAAGAGTGATGTACTTGTTGATTAAGAGCGCTAAGCCAAGAGTTCAGGTTTTTCTTTTATTGACTGCTTTCCAGGAATTGATGGAGAGCAGCGGTGGCCGGTGAGCCTTAACCGAAGCGGTCACAATTCGACTGTAACCACCGTCACCTGTGATTCATTCGACTTTTAGCTCGTGGCTCACTCCCTCACTCTTTCAGTCTTTCTCACTTTTTATTTTTTTTTTTTGCTCTGTTTCTCACACCCACAATCATCATGGTGTACAGATGAACGCACACACAATGTGACAGACTGCGAGACTGTGACTCACACACAGCAGTGATTGAGGGTAGGTGGTGGTGGGGAGACACACTCTCACCTCTTTCTCTCTCCCCGTCAAAAGTCTGACGTTCTCTAGAGTTTCCTTTTGAAAGCGAGGGAGTGGGTGTTAATTCAATTAGTGATCAAGCAAATACCAAATATTCTCTCATGTGTCTTTAATTTCGTTTACCTGTCCATAGTAATAGATCAGATTCATTACCTGTGGAGGTTTCCAGAAAAAAATGATTTTCCAAAACTTTTTTTTGTTGACTGTTTTTATCTTTTTAAATACTTTTTTATTTGAATGAGAGCACTCGAAGTGCCTAAAACTGCAGTTCCTCAAACGTCCACTTGAGGCTGGCTACAGAATGAGTCAATCTCCATAAGTCCCCATGTTAAAATGTCCAACTTCACAGCAGAAATAAACATGTTTACAGCCTGGTACAAAATACTGTTTTGGTCTCTATAGATAATTTCCCCGTTCATGACAACTGTACTGAGGGTGTATTTTTGTTTAACTCACTTGTTCAAATTTTATTAAGACATAAAGCAGAATTAAGAGCCTGGCCGCTTTGATTGACAGGTAGGTGCAGTGACAGCCCCCATAAGCCCCCATTTTAACATCCAGCCTCAAGTGGCCACTAGAGGAAGCACAGTTTTTGGCACTTATGCGCTGACTTAACTTCACAGCCACAGGAGGTCGCTGCTTGTGTCTGTTGTGACTGAATGAATGCGAAACTGGACAAAAGTCAAATAAAATGCTTTGTGTCTTCTCTGCAGGGACATCATGATCACTCATTTTGAGCCGTCCATCTCATACGAGGGTCTGTACGGGGAGGTGAAGGACATGTGCTCCATGGACAACGACCAACTCTTCACCATGAAGTGGATCGACGAGGAAGGTATGTCTCCTTTCCCCTCTATGCTTCACTTCCTTCCTACCATCTGCAGCGTTTGTCTCCAAAACAAATTCAGGTCATGTTTACACGCGACTGCATCAAGTAGATTAAACACATTTTGAGGCCGCTGGCTAAATTTGCCACGTGTTAACATGAAGACATGCTCGCACAAGCACACGCTGCCTCGTTACTTGACTGTAAGTCTTTTCCTGTCAGTCAAGATCGAGTAGAGCCCCTCAACTCCCCCCTCCCGTCCTACTCCTTGTTGTTGTCTACCGGTTAGTCAGGCAGCAGTAATGGTGTCATAGGAAAGATGGAGCCGTCACATCGCTTTGCTCAGGATAAGGTCAGCCTGCCCAAACTCATTAGACTCAGGTCAGCTCGCACTGGTCGCCACCCACATACAATCACGGGAGTCATTAGCCTGTCTGAGAACGAAAAGCTGCTTGATGGTCGTAATGAAGTACTCAGTGGAGAAGTATGGAAACCACATATATACACAGAGCTTTACAGTGTCATATCATTATCACAGTAATTAGAAAAAGATGATTTGAACTGAGGCTGAAACACCACCAACAGGTGTGATCTGCTGCGTATTAAAAGTGACTTTTTCTATAAGAGAAATGCTGCAACTACTGTATTTTATCTTCTTGTGTTTATATAATGTTGAGTTATAACTAATGTAAATGCAAGCTGCAGCTTTTAATGAACATCTAAACTGTTTGTACCACTGTCGGGATAATAAATACATTATTAATCAGTTTTTTGTCCAACAAAAATGCCAAACATTCCTGCTTTCCTGCTACTGAGCTTCAGGAAGTGGTGATGGGATTGATTGAAAATAATTAACAGCTTAATCACTAATGAAAATAATTGAGTGTGTATTGGAAGAATGTTCAAGAGCTAGAGTGCGTGACATCATCGGTAGAGTGGAGAGGGAGAGAAAAATTTGTCGAAAAATACATTTGTAAACTGCGATTGAGGCCGCAAATGTCACTCTACAGATGATTACCACTCAAAACGTAGAATTAGAAGACGTGAAAGATCAGACACACATCTCGTCTATTAGTCACATGCTCACACATTCACCTATCGGCCTCATCGACACGTTTTGATTATTTGTCCTCATCACCAGGGACAGCTGTAATTCTTGGCTTCTTGACGGATGATTTGGACCTCGGTCTGCTCCTGCAGCAAAGACATGAGGAGAGAAAAAAATTAACATTTATTCAAGCAAATATGTGGCCGTGCAGCAACTTGTTTTCTCCAGACGTGCTTTTGTACTTACAATCCATCTTATCCATCCATTATGTTGTTATCTATTTCCTATCTATCTTCTCCATCACCTAATACAGAAAGTTTTATTTGATCATTAGATAGTTTGTCCATTTTAACTGCAAAATGTTTAGCCCAGTACATACAAATTCTAAAGTATTTATTAATCCAAATTTTTTTTGTTTTATATGCGTTTGTGTCAGTTTATCAGTATCAGATTCTCATAACTTAAATATTGATATTGGCAGCAGCCTCAAAAATCCAGGTTTTGTCCGAGAACCACCCGTAGGATTGGTACTCATGAGAAAAATGTGCTCCCTTACCCCAAACCGAACCCGGAAAAAATAAATAAAAGCTGCTAAGTTAAAGGGACTATCCATAATACTGAATTTACTGACATGAGGGCAGTTCATATTCACATTCTCTTTAATGTCACACTAAACAAATTAACACCTCCTGAAACCGGAGCGATGGAGTAAAGATAAAACCGTATGGCGTAGGGCACCAATGTTCCCTTTGACATGATGTTTGTCGCAGTCCTCCCACTAGTTTCTATGTCTGTTTTCTATATCTGTTATCTTACACTATGTGTCATAGTTTCTGTTCTCGAGCTATTTATAAACTCAGCGGTTTGTAGAACTTTGATTAGTTAGGTAGAGTTGGCTCGCGCTGCCTCTCCAAGCGTGTCACGCCAACACCTGACTGTATCTGTTAGTGATAGGGAAATAATTAGATCTGCGTCTGAGTGGTATTTTAATTATTGACTTAGATTGATCAGTGTACAAATAAGCCTGTACAATTAAAAGTATGTGAAATGGCAACATCGACTGCCGCAGTCTGTCGCGTTCTCACTTACACCCACGTGTTTTTTCAGTGTTTACTTAAAGTTCATTTATTGCAATTCATATCGCATTTGAAAGTGTTTGACAAGTTTGTTTTTTTAAAATGTCATGCTGCCCTACTGTATAATTCACCTTTTACTCCCGTAACCTTTCGCTTTGGGAACTGGAAATACAGTATATGTACGGCTTAATTGTCTCTACTTTGTCCTTGCTTGTTTTGTTGTTCCGTGCATTTAAAAGTAACCTGGCTGTTGTCGATTTTCTGTAATTACCTGATTTTTTAAAATGTCATGCAAATGAGAAACTTGGTTGCCCTCATTGGATTTCTAACAGGGTTTTAACATGTTCACCTATGAAATATAAAAAGTTCTTCAAGGATCAGAGTTGTCCGAGGTGTCTGCACAAATACAAACGCCTAATGAGTTATTCTAACAAAAAACTTGATAACACACATCCACGGATGTCTTAATTTGTCCAACCTACAGTGCAAAAGTCAACAATGTGTAGTTTTTTTCCCTCTCAGATATTTTTTATTGAACTTTAATCACATCTACACAAATGTCTTTGCAGACTGTGAAACATATAAAACAATTTCACAGAGTAAGTATATAGCCAAGGTATTGCAGGGTGAATTTAGAAGAGCAGGATAAGCAAATAAAGTTAAATTAATAGAGGTTGTGTTTAGACATTCACTGTTACAGACTGTATAACTGACAGAAAGACAAACAAAAAAACAAAAGAGAAAGAGGAAGAAGAAAGAGGAACATATTTTTTAATTTGACTGAAGTATTTGAGGGAAAGTCCCCACGCTTTCTTAAACTTTTATGTCTGAGTTACAGACTGAGAGTGGCTCTTTTCGAGGTCTAGACAGGATGTAACGTCTCCTAACCAGCGAGCGTGGGTAGTGTCTTAGTATTGCACGCCTATAGCCAAGAGAGTGGCAAAGGACAGTGTGCAGCAATTGGTTGGAGTTAGGCGCATGTCGTGCTCTCCTGTGGTGCCAAAAAAGGCTCTAGTTCAAAATGAAAATGAAGGACAAGGTTTGGAAAACGTCTCCAGTATTTTTTCAGGCTGGGACATGTCCAAAACACGTGGAGTATGAGGTGTGAGGCCTCACCTGTCTTACATTTATCACACAAGGGATTGACATCTGGGAAGATAATTTGACTTTGGACACATGGTCATGGACACGTACACCACCTTACACTGTAACAAGCAGTGATGTGCCCAGAGAGATACTGAATTAACCAATTAAGCAGAGAAGCAAGCAGCTCTTCTTGTATCACAAATAATGAAAGTCATAAAGGAAGTCTGACTAAAATGAAACTGAAGTCTGTTTGCATGAACAGTGGAATATTTGTACACTTCAGACAAAGTGAAATATGTTTTCTCCGTGGTATACTCGCCCTCTGACAGCTTTGGTTCTTCACTGAAGTATATCATGGAAGAAAAAATCAATTCAAAGTAAATATAGGTTTTATAGAAACAAGGTTAGAGCAGAGGATGTAAGGATGATTGCCGTCCATCACCTCATTTCTCCCACTAACCTGGTTTCTTGCGTGATTGATATCTGGTGTCCCCTCTGCTTTTAGGTGACCCCTGCACCGTGTCGTCTCAGCTGGAGTTGGAAGAAGCTCTGCGTCTCTACGAACTCAACAAAGACTCCGAGCTCATTATCCACGGTAAGGCTCCTCGCACAGGCAGTATTTAAAATATAACGTATACAGTTTTGAGATGTAACTCACAGGATGTTATCGTGCCCTGCGACCGGTGAGATGTTGCTTCACACCAGGAGCTCGGTCAGTAAGAGGTCCTGATGAGACGCCCGTTATCTTTGACTTTCTACTCCACGACTGGACTAGTCGTACTCTCCTCTCTGTTCATTTTTTTATGATCTTACAAGTTGGCAGCATTACTGTATTTTCTATTTCTGGTCATTGAGCTACAGTATACCAGACGTCAGGCCTGAGCGGGGCCAGCACGGATTAACCAAACTTGACTGTTTCCAGCCAGTATAATTAATCTACTCTCTACTGCTAATATTATAAGTAATGATGCAAAATGTTTTCATATAATTAAATTGATGCTTACATTTTATACTCAGATGCACAGTAGTAAAATATTTTACGATATGATATAGCCATCATTCCCAAATATTAATTTGGGAATGATGGCAGCATCATTTTTTTTTATTTCCATTGTGTTTTCAGCCCTGTACATAACATCTTACAGTACAAATGCAACAGAAACATTCGTCAGCAGCAGTTCAGACGTGTTTACATTCAGTTTTTCCTTAAATTATCAGTTCATGGCATCATGTTCCATATAAATCAGTGTTTCTTAAACTTTTTACACCACATACCACCCGATCCTGTTCAATTATGGACTGTTTAAGCAGGAGGCAGGTTTATTCCTAATAAGATTATTTATTGTTGACTGTTGTTCAAGAACCAAAGCTCATTTGGTAGAAAACTGATACTCCTGATCTGCACTTTTCTTCCTCGTATTCCACGATTGTAGTGTTTTTGAACCGTTCATTTTACTTCCACGTACTATCCTGTGTCACATTTTAGCTTGTAACTTATCATGGATGCATGTGTGCACTACATGAATCAACGTGGCGACATATCAGACTGATATAAACAAGATTGGTCAGGAAATGCATCCAGGAAATAACATTCCAGTGAAAACACTTTCAACTTCACCTGCTGCTCTTGGGGTTACCTGGTTTCACGGAGCCCAGCATTGGTATCCAGCTCTGAGCACGTTCATGTGCGAGAGGCGGAGCTGTTAATTACAAAACTACAAAGGCCTAATTTGATTTGAAATGAAACGTGATACCTGCAGGAAAGAAATGGTTATGATGACAGCAAAAAGTGTTAACAAGGTGAAACGTCTACACTAAAATCACATCATTAGAAGTAGAACAAAAAGCTGGAAAGGCTGGAGATGATTTCCAAATATCAAAACGAAGCTTCAAGAAAGATTTCATGATGAACAAACTGTTATAAAAATGTGATTCACATAAAAGTCAAAGTTGTTCCTGCTGCCAAAATGGAGAGGAGAACAAAGGTAATTAATACCTGATAAATCTGCCATGTTGCATTTATAATCATGGAAACTAATTCATTAAACTATTTCCAATTATCATCACAAAGTCACCTCGTGTTCCGCTGAGCTGCAGTGATGAAATAAGAGTGTAAAAGCATCGTTACTGTCAGGTATCCCTCAGGGAATTAAAGAATTATTGTGCAATTAAAATGCAGCTATAATTGTCATTATGTATTCAGAGTTGAAGACACTCACGCCGTTTGTTAGAACGGCAAAATGATCCCACTGATTTATAAAAACGTGTATTGCTCTTTTTTTTTTCTTTCATAATGTCAGGTCACAAAAATGTAAATTACACACTACGACGGCCACTTTCAGATTTTCACTATATGATTATCTCGGCCAAAAGAATTCACAATAACAATGTTATCGTCATATCTTTAGACAGTTTTAAAAGTTGAAGATAATCAGTCAAATTCATCTTTAACTTTTATTATTTTATTAAATGAATTACACTCCTTGTACTGTTATTAGTTATTACTTGGAACATCAACAAACAGGATAAAATGTCCAGTGTGTAAGATTTATTGGCAGGATTGAAATACAATATTCTTTTGTATGTTTTCATTAGTGTATAATAACCTGAAAGAATCTTTGTGTTTTTGTTGTCTTGAAATGAACCTTTTTATAGCTACAGTGAGAGCGGGTACTCTTCCATCGAGTTCACCATGTTGAACTGCAAACAGACAAACTAAACACTGATGTAGATATTGGACTTTTAGTGTGATTTTTTTTTCTTCTACATGCTTGGAAAGAGAGGGTGAATTTATTCAGTATCATTGAACTTAAGACAAATGAATACTCTGTGAATTAATTCAAGGAGTATTCATTTGGTTGCACCACTAGGTGCCACTAAATCCTGCACACTGGACCTTTAAAGTGTATTATCGCCACATGTTTGAGTGCGAAGTGCAAAGTTAGGACAGAAAGATGAGCTGCTTTGTTGTATATTATACATGATTATTGTCAATACTACAAATATTACGACCCCCCTGTCAGATTTGGTTCACCACAAATCTAAACATTCCTGTCTCTGATGACTCGTGGCTCATGCTGTTATCTCTCCTTTTTAAAATCTCTCTGTGCCTTTCTCTTTAAATCTGAACGCAGACAAAGAGGCATCCAAACATATGGTTCACACTGCACTGACCTGTGAAAACAACATTACTTCCGCTGTCGACGTCTGTCTGAGAGCCCTGGAGCTACTTCACATCCTCGTCTGCGCTCGGCATTCTTGACAAATAGTTGTGCAACTTCATGAATCTGGAGGTCAGGGCTAAACGCAGACGCAGGTTGGGGAGCGAGGGGCGGGGGGTGGAGGGTCGTATACGTAGAGTGATATGGAACATTTGATTGACAGGCTCTGTGTGTAGCATGTAACCTGGGGGGGTAGCGGGGACAGGGGCTGTGTGGTTAATGTAAAGTTTTAATCAAATCAGAGGTGAGGGGTCAAGAGTACAGTGGATGCCAGCGCCACGGCATGAGGATGAACGAAAGCGGGGGGAGGGGAGGATGTGACGGTGCCGCAGGGGGGTCGCCAGGTCTGCTCATTAACGAGCTTGTCGGCTGTAGCCCACGCCTCGCCTCTGACTCACACTCCCCCCAGTCTAGCTCAATCTGTCTCTCTCACACCCCCACACACACACAAATAATCTGTGATGGCTTCTTTAATATTGCGTCTTTCTACACTTCACCGTATGTTGCGCACACGCACAAACACGCTTGCACCATCATGAAAACAACATGAGTGAATTTCATCACGAATCGCTTGAGGCGATGAGAGTGAGTGAAAAAACACACAAACAGCATCAGACTTGTTTCCTTTAAGATGAAATGTTCTTATTTTTCCCCCTTCCCAGTTTTCCCATGTGTACCAGAGAAACCTGGCATGCCCTGTCCAGGCGAAGACAGTAAGTTAAACCATTTCCTTTTTTCATTTTATCTGATTTGTCAGCCAGAGTCTCAAAGAAACCTATATTTCATTTACATTTTAAATTTGAGGCACTTAACGGCAATCGTTTTTTTTTCTACATCCACTGCATAAATTATATCAATGGCGCAGTTTCTTTCTGTTTTGGAGGGATTTCATTTGACATGTTACCCGCAAGTAAAAACCCAAATTTAGTAATCCTCAGCTCTCCTGCTGGAGGGAGTATGGATCGGTTTCAGCAGACCATGCTCACATTTTCTGCACGTGCCCTCATGTTAGGACTTTATGGAAAGAAGTGGGCAGTTTGGTCTCAGAGATTCTGGTCTTCTCTGTTACTTCTCTTGTAAATATTGCTTGAAAAGGTATCAGTAGGAGCGACTCAAAAGATCTTTGAGGTGATTAAAAAATAGATTGTTTTAAAAATATCTGACTACTGATTCAAAGCAGAAAACTGTTTCTACAGTGTATGTGTATGTGAAATGAACTCAAAATCGTATCAACCCTTTTGTCGAGCCCAGCTTCATATTTCATCCTTAGAAGCTTCAAACTGTAGGAAATCTTAATCTTGATTGGCCGGTAGGTCTTCTTTCCTAATGTGGGAGAAAATAGCAAATTGAGGTTGAGATAAAAAAGTTCTACATAAATGAAACGCAGGTAAAGCATTTCTTCTTTTTGTCTTTTCACAGAATCGATATATCGGCGTGGAGCCCGGCGCTGGAGGAAACTTTACTATGCCAGTGGTCATGCCTTTCAGGCAAAACGCTTTAACAGGGTGAGACGCACTGAGTTTTGTTTTTGCCCTTCACTCATGTACTATATGTTTAATGTTATGTATCTCGTGTGTAATATCTGTTGTGTTGCAAGTAAAACCTAAATACAGTGCCCATTTAAAAGCTTAGTCCCTGCATGTGTGTTTAAAGGAGACATCCACTGCCCTTCAGTGATTTGTCTCTGTATTGATCGACGGTGGTGACACAGAACGATCGGCTGATTCGAGACCTGCAGGCCTGAATGTTTCAGGAGCCATCACAGCATCGGTGTCATCTCCTGGAATATAATCAGTGCTCGTTTGTAACGATGATTTCTCTCTCTCTCTCCGTCTGCCCTCCCGAGCAGCGAGCCCACTGCGCCATCTGTGCGGATCGTATCTGGGGTCTGGGACGACAAGGCTACAAATGCATCAACTGCAAACTTCTGGTGCACAAGAAGTGTCATAAGCTGGTCACAGTGGAGTGTGGCAGACAGATGATCCAGGTGACAAATGTCATACTCATTAGTGGGAAGGCATAAAGTAGATCTTTTACATTCATGATTCATACATGTATTCTGTTTATACTTAATGGTGGATGTTGTTGTTGTCTAGGAACCAATGATGCCCGGCCCACCATCGAGTCCATTAGACCCCACTGAACAGCCAGGTAACAAAAATGTTTCCAAAATGGTAATGAGAAGTCCAAAACATTGTACACAACATAAACTAGCATTGATTCAGAGGCACATAAATGAAGATAAAGTTCATTGAATTAAAGGCTTCGGTTGATTTTATGCACATCAGTCCAAGTTTATACATTTTCCCTGATTTCACGGTCAATATCAAGACCTAACTCGACTCACTGCCTGCAGCTTTTGCCCACCGTTCCTAACAGATAAGGCAGCTGACATCTCTTATTTTTGTTTGCCGACACACCACATAAAGAGACCGAACCTGTCTGTCTTTCCCGGCTTGTGTGTGGCTCTAACCCCAAAGCTTAGTCATCTATTTAGAAGATGTAAATCTTTGAAAACAGATTACAAACATCATTTTTTTTACTTTATTTTTTTATTGTCTTTATACAAATACAAGTAAAAAAACATTGCATAGAGGGGATTTGAGGTAAAGTAATTATCTTTCTTCAGGACCACATCAGTTATATTGCACAGGTATAGGACTGAATATCTTTAAAAACGTGGTCCATCCTGGTAACCTGGTGATGACAAAGTTCCCGAAATAACTCCAATGTTACCGGTTCGATTCCAGCTGGGGACCTTTGTTGCATTAATATAGCAGCGGCCACCCAGATTACAAGTTGGTCAGCCACATTTGGGGTTTACCTTCAGCACCAGACTTAAGTCTAGTCAGGTGGTTGAGAGGCTGACTGGTATGAGAGAGCTTAGGATCGTTGTTGCTATTGTTAGCGAGGCGGTTGAAACTCCCTCTGCTATAAATACTTCCCAGGGCCACCTGGGAAGAAGTATTGGGGTGCAGCCATGCAAACAGTAGGATGCAGATATCTTTTGTTGAAGCCCTGTTTTGAAATGATGACTTGATGATATGAAAAGATGTGTTTCTTCTCTGCATGTATCTACAAAATAGAGTCAAATCTTCTGCATTGTTCAACACACAAATGGGTGTTTTCTTTTCTAAGCAAGCAGAGCGAAATTACTCTGGCACTGCAGGGCTGTGAACAAAGCGTGTGACTGTCTCTCACCTACTTTTTCCACTTTTTCTCATCTCCTATTTTTTTTTTCCCTTTCCTGCCTCCCCCTCTCCTTCTGTCTGTCTGTCACTTTCTCCTCTCTCTTTTTCTCAGGCCCCCAGAATAAAGACTCCAGAGAAAGCTTGCCTTACGATGGAGAGGAGAAAGAGGTGAGAGAAAATCTTTTCAAACACCGTTGATGTGTGACACATAGTCTGTCAAGCTGTCATGTTGTCTAGATGGATATATGTGTATCTATATGTTTATTCAGAGAGACAAGTCAGCACTGTGTGTGTGCGAGAGGAGGAAGAAAGAATAAGATCACCTGGAAATGGAAGCAGTATTTTGTCTGCTTGCCGTCGTGTACATTCTGGTGATCCTTCTTCAACCTGCTGTGCATGTGTGATATAGAGAGCGTGCAGACGTAGGCACCCTTGCAGTGCTGTGGGTATTGATTTCCTTTGGTGGAGCTAATAAAGTAACCTTTTATCACAGCTCTTAACACCAGAGGCTGATTAATGGCCAGGGATGTAGTTTGGGGTTGGAGGAGGGGGTGAGGTTGTTGGACCGAGCTGGGGAGCCAAAGATGGGAAAAGAATGGATCGAGTTGGACACAGATAGACGGAGATAAAAGAGGGGCAAGCCAAATGATCTTATCTACGGGTCCATGTTTGACTCTAGGGATGGGGGTTGTCACGTGAAGAGAGGTTAGATGGATAGGTAGTGGAAACGGTTCACTACAGAACAGATTACAGGAGAGGAGAGAGAAAGATAGATAGGTGAGGAACTGATGAAGGTGGGAGCGAGGTTTACCGACAAGTAGGACTAATACAGCAAGTGCTTAATCTACTGGAGGCAGCGTGATTATATTTACAGGCATGAAAGTCATCACAAAGATTTACTGTAAAAAGGTGGTGCTGGTCATTTAGAAACCACCCGTAGGAAATCAGTCGAACAAACTAAATCACCAGCTTCATCGATAGTTTATTGAAAACCTCTGGAAAGGTTGATGGACTCAAGTGTTGAATGACTAATTGTCTCAGAGTTGACTTATGTTGTTGTTTGTCTCTGTGTTAACCGCCCTTCAACAGGCGAGGAGAGACACGGGGAAATCGCCTTCCAGCCTGGGCCTAGCAGACTTCGATCTGCTGAGGGTGATCGGAAGAGGCAGCTACGCCAAGGTGCTGCTGGTGCAGCTGAAGAAGACGGAGCGCATCTACGCCATGAAGGTGGTGAAGAAGGAGCTGGTCAACGACGACGAGGTAAACAACGCTGACGAACGACGCACCATCAGAGTCACAATGTTCAGCCTTTGCAGTGACAGTGACTTTTTATGGAGTTATAATTATTAGGGATGGGTTCAGATGTGGGTGAAATACCCAAACGCATTAAGCTCCACGGCGAGTCCCTTATCGAACCTTACATTCACAATCTTTCTTAGCTTGTCTCTTTTGCCTCTTTCTGACACTACAGGCGTCTGCAAAGAAACAAAAGCTGGTGAGGTATACGAACACGTGCTAACAAGACTGACTGACTGAACACGGCAGACCGCCTTAACTTAAAACATGGCTGTATTATGACTTAACCGATACACTTCAGCAAAGTCAACAAAACTACTGTGACATACAGCAGCAAATTACTCACAGATCTGGTGCTCCAGTATTTATCTACAGTACAATCATGTTAAAGTAAGAGCTTGTGACTTATTTAATAACTTGAAGAGCAAATGTTCACTGTATTCCGAGACCCGTTTAATTAGTTCATATTTGCTCAGTGATAAAAGTAGAATTCATACTTGTTTTTACTCACGCTTCTAACAGCTTGTGCTGCTTCCCAATGAAGAGCAAAGCCTGTTTTCCTTCACAGCAAAATGAGAAATGAGTCACGACAGGGTTAATGGATGTCGCAGAGGAGTGATAAAATATGTGGTGAAAGCCCTGCAGCCTTTCTTTCTGATTTAATTGGCACCTCATTTAAGGTGTGATGCTGAGGAAAATAAATAAAAAAAGAGCACATTGTTAAAAACTCAAACAAACTACCCAAAAAGATTTGATGAGAGGATTCTGAACTGGATTCACATTCAGTAATATGCCATCGAACTCCATCCCTAGTTATAAAGCATTAACTCCATAAAAAGAAACTTTTTGCATTTTTTTATACCTAGACATGCAATTTGAAGGTTTGTTGAAATCAATTCCCCTCAGCCCAAGATCAAAGATTCTTATTTTATTTTAATTTAAACTACTGTTTCCACTGCAAATGTAAAAGAACTATCTGCAGTTATTTTCACCATGGGATAATCAATTGATTTATTTTTAAACTGTTAAATATTATAAATTTGTGAAAATGCCTACCTCTGCCTCCAACACCCAAGAGGACATCTTCAAATGTCGTGTTTTGTCCAAAAAAGATATTTAATTCACAATGATATAAAACAATAATTCCTTACACTAGAGAGGCAGGAACCAGAGAAAGAGTCTTTAAAAACAATTTAAACTATTAATCAACCATCAAAATATTTCTTAACGTTGATCCAACTTATCAATTAATCAACTAATCACTTCAGCTTTAGATGTTTCGTATAATATTTCTTCGGGCGTGTTGAGACAGGATCCGGTGCTGCGGTGAAAACGCAGGTTTTCCATTAATTTGAGTGGGGATAGTGCGTTTTGGCCAGGGTGGTGCAGGCTGCAGAGGTGTCTGGCAAAAAACACAGTGGCGGAGAAGTTGAGCCAGATTGAACTTTTGGGAAAAATTATGTCTAGTTGCGTCCACCGATCAGACCGGTCAAACCTCCACAGTCAGTCTGAAATGTCTCTGAAACTGAAACTATCCAGATGGATTCATGGACTAAACTCTGATATTCTACCTGTTGTGTTCTGGTTTTGTTTATTTCATGAACCAGCTTCTAAATCGGAGTGTGACTCCCAATTTACGCCGTAAAATACATGAAGAAGTTTAATTTGGTTTGTGTCCGATGGTTTAAGAGCGAGAGAAAGAGCACTGGTCGTGAATGAGAGTGAAGAAACACTGGGCTCAATAAAGCTGGTTAATCATGAATATTATTTCCTGATCGTTTCACAGAGTTCAGCACAAACAGACAAAGCTCCACCCCCCCACCCACTGCTGCACAACCATCAGCCACAGCGCCTGATCCTGTCTGAATGTACCTTTATTTAAAAGTGAAACAAGTGATTTATAGGTGGTGCATGTGAATGCACAATAACTGTCTCTTTAAAGTCGTGTGACCATAGCACCTCCATCCATTGAGATGTGAGAAGGTTAGTTAACACTGAAGTCATCAGTCCTCTGTCACCGCCATGCATAATTAATACAGTAAGCACAATCAATGGGAGCTCTTATTAATAGCACAATGAGCGTTTGTCTCATGTGATTGAACATCCATCTTGTGTATCTTGTCTGAAACACTTTGAGTCGAGTTGACAGACCGTCTACCAAGCCATCATTCTTTCTAAGAAGGCGTAGATAAACCATCATGTCATCAACAATTGATCTCGACGTACACATGTAGCAGCACAGCCAGAGGCAACGGGAGTAGTTAGCCTTGATTAGACGCACTTAACGTGATTGACAAATTGACAAGTGCCTCTCGATCAATGGTGAAGTGTTGTGCTGTCCCTGCCCTGCCAGTGTGAGCAGCATCCGTGTCCAGACATATTATCATCCAACCATCGATGAAGACCAGCTCCTGCTTCTACTGGCTCAGCCCTTTTTCTTCTCCCGCCGCTGCCCACACGAGCGACCCTTTATCTGTAGAGGATGGTCGATCATGCATCGCGCTTATTCAGCTTTTATAAGTTCAAGGGTACCATGTCAGAATGATCTCTGATGTACTTGTGTGTGTGTGTGTTTTTTTTGTGTCTGTTCATCTTCCAGGACATTGATTGGGTCCAAACAGAAAAGCACGTATTCGAGCAGGCCTCTAATCATCCCTTCCTGGTCGGCCTCCACTCCTGTTTTCAGACAGAAAGCAGGTGAGAGCATCTCTGCTGTATGAGTCATGTGGTTTCTTCAAGAATTGGGAAATGCGGCAAGATTTTGGAGGAGGGGGAAAAAAAAATCTGATTTTGATGTCAAAATTATCTAAAAATGTTGTTTAAAGGATGTTATGTAGGGTGACTGCTTATAGAAAGACACCCTGCCATAACAAGTCATACCCAGATGACAAAAAAGGTTGTTTGTCAGCAAACCATTACAAAAGGATGTTTCCTCACGTACTATGAGAAGATCCCTATCAACAGTATTTCTTAGTATCATCACACATTCATCACTTAATTCAGATGATGAATTATTATTCAAGATCAATCAGTAGCTCCGCTAATCTGCTTCATCAGATATGTGTTGGTGTGGTTTGATCACATTTGAGCAGTGTTGGCCTCAAAGGTTAGAGAAGTGAGCTGATGGCTGGAAGGTTTTCAGTCCGGCAGGATAAATCTGTGTGGAGAAGGCAGCGCTTGGCCCTTCCCTCATTACCACCACTGATGTTTCCTCAAGCAAGGCCCCTTAACCCGCAACCGCTCCACTGGTGCTGCTCAGTGGCCAGCAGGTCAGACTGTGGTTGTACTGGGCAGCTTCCAGGTGTGAATGTGATCGGGTGTTGCTCCTCATGAATAAATAAAAGTCACATGGATTGAGGAGCTACCTGACTATACTAAGCTACAGATCATCGAAACACCTCTTTACATAAAATTCTTGACACCTGATGTTGTTGATAGCAGATCGTGTCTAATCCAGTCTCCCTTCCTGCGCTATTTTCTTAGTTTTTGTAGGATTGGAATTGGGGTATGTCAGTTTAAAAAAAATAAATTAATATAGGATATATAGAAATAAACTTTGCTTCTTTCTGCAGACTGTTCTTCGTTATTGAATATGTGAACGGTGGAGATCTCATGTTCCACATGCAGAGACAAAGGAAACTCCCAGAAGAACACGCCAGGTAGAATCAGGCTGTCTCTGTCACATTGTTTGTCTCATTAAAATGAATAAGATTGATGTCTTAAGTGTCTTTTTTTTGTTGTGTGGTTTTGAATACACCTGAATCTCTTCTTCAGATTTTACTCAGCAGAGATCAGTTTGGCGCTCAACTACCTCCACGAGCGGGGAATCATCTACAGAGATCTGAAACTGGACAACGTGCTGCTGGACTCCGAGGGACACATCAAACTTACAGACTATGGAATGTGCAAGGTCTGGTTTGCAGTTTACCGCATACGGATGATTGATAACACAATGCACTTTGGATAATAGCACCTGTAAAACTGATGCGTAAGTGTCGGTTTACAGCTCTCTGAGGTGATTTCACAGCTGATGATCTCTGTTTTTTCAGGAGGGCTTGAGACCAGGAGACACAACGAGCACTTTCTGTGGTACCCCCAATTACATCGCCCCAGAAATACTCAGAGGAGAGGATTACGGTGAGAATTACAACGCACAAGCACTTACCAGAAACGCTATCGCTTTCTTTGCTATGATACAGAATATGGGGTATTACACACTTATGGCTGGGATGCTTCTCTCAGTCATATTTATGGCTGCTTCAGCGATAATGTACCTGAGTTATCTGTACTGCTTGAAATGCCTTCTTCAATTACAAAACATATAAAAACAAAAACTTGAAAGGATTTCTGCAACAGAAATCAGAGAAACGAGCTTAAAATGAGCAAATCAACTAAAAAAACAAGCGAATAGAGTGAATGAGTGAATGAAGCTCTGTCTGAACTCATTTCTTTATTTAGTGTTTTGTGTATTGGTTAAAAGAGGTTGGCTAAGAATGACTAACAGTATATGAGTCAAAGTTCACTCCTGTTTGATGCGCTGTAATAATTAGACCCACCTCTATACCTTGAGGCTGATTTATTTAGCGTACAACAACAAAAGTTTACAAGCTGCTTGTGTGGATTCTGCCTCTTTCTTTGATATGCAAGAAACCATCAAAAAGGGAATTACATGTGGAAAATTGTGCCTTTGGGAACGATCAAATTTTTAAATCTGGTTCCCAGATAATAAAATATTAAATAATCTCTGACACTAACAAATCTCTGATCAAACCTTTGATCTCGCCTCACTCTTTTTTGATTTCATATTTTATGATCCTCGTCTCATCTACAGGATGTGAACGTTAAGTAGGCTGTCAATAAAATGTGAAGTGTTTGTTTCTCAGCTGACAAAAGATCATTAGTCATCTTTGAGCTGTAGTTATAGTTAGGGTTCCAAAAGGATTCAGATTTGACAGGTGGATTCAGTACTGGATTTGGATTTGACTAGATGTGATATCCCCAGTTTCATAGTGCAGTAAGTCTGTTGTAAATATGGGCAGTTGTGTGAATGTGTATTTATGATTATATTACTTCTGATCAAAAACTAGCAAGTTGACTAAGTCAATCCCAGATTTACTCTTCCATCACAGTATACATGTCGTTCAGAGAATTGGATAAACAGCCGGAGCATGGCCGTTACTTTTTGTGGCACTGTCGCTCTCTCAACAAAGAGCCACTTCCGGTTGACCTGTACTTATCAGCAACAACAAACTATCTGACGGCATTGAAACAAAGATGTCGTACGAGGAGATGGACGATGCTACAGTAGCGTACATTTCATGCATTATTTTCCTCCTGTCGATTGACCTTTTCCGGCAACAACATGACTATTTAATACGACGTCTCCTTTCACTTCCGGGTGAAAGCCCCAGCGGAACTTCAATGCAAAATCCGATTTAGATCCGATTGAGTATACATGGGGTTAAAATGCCGACTACGAACGAATTTTCTAGGTGTTCTTATCAGATTTTGAGATGTCCGTTATAGTCCGAAGTAGGTTGGACTAAGGTGTTTACAAGCATTTTAAAAGTCCAAACTATGTCTGATACGATCAGAAATTCGAATTTTTTGCTGCATGTAAACGTACTGATTGTCCTCTTAGCCTCTGACTTGGTTACATTGGCCACTTGCTCAGCTCCAGTTCTGGCATGACACTGGCTCTTCTCCCCGTCAGCACTCCCCCAAACCCCGGGCCTGAAAACCGCCCCTACCAGAGGTCCAAAACACCTGTGGTCACGCTGCCTATAGTTAGTGAAATGATGTTGCTGACTTAATATATACTGTAAAGCTCGAGCAGCAAAGTACGGGATTTGTAGTCAAGGGATCAACGCATGCAAAAGAAACACTGGCATGAAGCTTTTATGGTGGGAGTGGTTGCTATAGTAACGCTAAAATACTGGTATGCTTTGTGCAGTAATGTACAAACGTATGAGATGCTGAAAAATGTGCTTTAAAATGCAAATATATATATGTGTGTGTGTGTGTGTGTGTTTTCAGGGTTCAGTGTGGACTGGTGGGCGCTTGGCGTGCTGATGTTCGAGATGATGGCAGGCCGGTCGCCTTTCGACATAGTCGGGAGCTCTGACAATCCAGACCAGAACACAGAAGACTACCTCTTCCAAGGTAACACACACACACACACACACACACACACACACACACACACTGTGGTGTTCCACAGCTCCGTGGAAGCATCTAACACCTTTACATTGACACCTTTATAATGGCCACTTCCCCCAGTCGCATGCACATGCCATCTGTTGCAGGCAAACGTGTGAACGCATGTGTGTATTTTTGTCTGTTGTTATTTCATTGTAAATATCAAAATGTCTCATTGTTTTCTTATAACCGCCAGCAGAGCGTTGGATTGTTGGGAATTAAAATGTAACCACTTGACAGACAAAGTCATATCTTGAGACACTTTTATCAAAAGGCGTCGACACTTAATTGAAAGGCTCGAGTTGGAACTCATAGCTGCTGTGTCGGTGCCATCCTCTGTCATTTTCGCCTCAAGGGACCGTCTCGCTCACCTCATCTCACCACTGTTTTTTTTTTTCCTCTCACCTTCTGCAGTAATATTGGAAAAACAGATCCGAATCCCTCGCTCCTTGTCAGTCAAAGCCGCCAGCGTCCTCAAGGGATTCCTCAACAAGGTAAGACGGGGTCACACAGGCCCGGATCTGTCGTCAACACTGCTGCACTCTGAGAATGACACTGTTATGGTCTTAGTTAGAGGCCCTCACTGTGTGACTTCTCCTTTCCCTCACATCTTCTCACCTATCTATGATTCCCTTCACCAAAATCCACTCCTCTTTTAAACGTTTCTTGCAAATTCTCGCCTTCTCCACATTTCCTTGCCTCGTCGTCTGACTTTTCTTCTCTTCCACCACCATCTCCTACCCTCTCTCACCCTCCTCTCGCCCTCACTCCCACAGGATCCCAAGGAGCGTCTAGGCTGCCACCCTCAGACAGGCTTTGCCGACATCATGGGCCATCCATTCTTCCGAAACGTCGACTGGGACCTTGTGAGTCATTCTCTCGTGTTTTTTTTTTCTTTCGTTTTGTTCTTCTTGCCTCGTTCGATGACTCCCATCATGATTTTCATCATAATCTCGAATGAATGAAATCGATACATGACGGCCGCCAAATAGGTGAAAATCAATCCATGTGCTGATCCTGCGGAGAAGGAAAAACAGAAAGCTGCTGCGACTAGACAGCAGAAGGTCAAATCTAAGTGCACGGGGTCACCTTCTCCCTCCTGCCCCGCGGGTGTAGAAACTCTGTCAGAGAGAAGGGTTATTAGTGGCTGGATGAGATGTCATGTCCTTGTAGAAAGCAGAGGGAAGACTGACAACAGCAGAAATGGACACCAAGATGTGAGACAAAAATGGATGTACATTTCCTTTTGGATTTATCAGAAAGAAGTCGTTTGAGTTATCCGATGAGGGGAAACAACCGTTCATTGTGATGAGGAAGTCATTGATCAGTCTCATTGTTAAGATATGGTTTTGTTTCCCTGTGAAATATTGAACCACGCTAAGCTTCAGTGATGTTACAGTTGACCTCAGAGGTTGGTGTCATGGTGTGTATTTACATTTAGTCATTCAGCTGACTCTTTTTTATCCAAAGCGACTTACAAAGAAAGGGAAAGAATCAGTGCGATGATGCGATGTTTGTGCATCAATAAGAGCTCGTTCCACCAACGGGGAACAACAGACGAGAAAAGTTTTGATTGACCGGAGCGTCAGGAGGGTGTTAAAGGAATCGAGTGACGAGATGACCACAGCCTGTGTCAGGAATTGGGTAGCATGTTGATTCAAGTTAGGTCAAAAGTAAAAGTGTATGTAAAGTGCAAAGCGGCACGACCTGGCAACCGAGGTTTGTATCCTTGGTCATCGGTACACTGACATGTTTCTTTGTATTTAAGTATTTATATTTAAAAACTGACTGGTTATGACTGAGGGGCCTGTATTTACTGTACAAGCTCTATAAATAAGGCTGACATGTATATTAAACATCACTGAGTCACTTCAAGGAATCCAACTGAAAGTTAAACGACAACTAAAAATACTGGAGTTATTCATGAAGCTTCCTGTTCTCAGTTTTCAGCGATGAGTAGAAGTTGTAATATAAGAGTGAATGACTGTTTTATGACAGCCAGAGCTGTAAAATGAAACTTGTGAAATGTCTTCTAGTTAGTTAGTGTAACTGAACAGACTGACAAACTGAGCGGGATATCATTTTAACATTTTGTAGTAGGAGGTTATGATTATTATTATTTTCTTTTTAATTATTATTATTTATTTTTGATTAGACAATAAAATGAGTAGAATCATAATCACAACTTTTGCAAGCTGAAAAAACTAAAGGTTTGACATTTGTGCTTGAAAAACGATAATTGATTATCGAACATTATTCGAGACACCATGGTAACTTATCAATTGGCCCTGATTTCCTATTTTCCTATTTTTTTAAATATATAAATACATATGTACACACACACATATAAACATATATCAACTGATCGTCTCTTCCTGAATGTAATAAATTTATAATCTTGATAATTATAGTTTAATTTAAACCGATGTAAATGGAATTTAATTCATTTGTTTATAAAGTTACACAGTCCTGATAAGGATAAGCAGTTATGAATGAAGTTACCTTGATTGTATCCCTTTTTTAAACCGCTAAATATAAACGTAAATGTAGTTTTAGTTTTAACTTTTATTGATTTATTTATTTATTGTTAATTAGCTCAGTTGTTCTAAATGAAAACAGTTTGATATTTTAAGAAAAGACAGTGCATCTACGTCTGATTGTACACGTGTTATTGATCAGGCCACATTTCATCTCCTCAGGCTCAGACAGACACACATGACCTTAACAAATTGACAGACAGACACGCACTGCCGGGTGACGTGACAGACAGACGGACAGACGGGGCATCTCGCCAGAGATCACCATGACCTCTTTCTCCCTGTTTGGTCTGGAGCAGGAACCCTGCAGTCGGTCAGAGTGTCTGGAGGGATCAGCTTACACCCCTCCCACCTTCCACCCATTTTCCCAACATTAACCTGACTGTTTGCCCTGCAGTGCACCTGACGGCCTGCAGGGGGAGCAGTCCTGGCCTTTCAGACAAGCAGTGTAACAGCTGAGAGACAGCTGAGACATTACAGTACACTGATGAATGAGTTCAGAGACACTGAGTACATCAGTTTTTAAGGACTTGAGCTTTTATTTTGAAGGAGATGTTGTTGGTCAATCAGCTGTCATAAACAAGATGGAAATCTATGAAATAAAATAAGATTTTAGTGTCTTTATGTTAGTATAATCCGAGCTCAGACTATTATCGATTAATCAGTACTTTATTTTCCCGATGAATTCATCAATAATTTAGTCTATGAAATATAAATAAAGGTGAAAAATTTCCAAACTCTGAGAATATTTGACTATGACGTTCAAACTTTTACACTGTGTATCATCAAATATGAAGCTCTGCAAGTACCGCCATTATGACAGACATCTAATTATAGCAGCGTAGGTCGACCAGGTTCACACAGCAGGCAGATTTATTCCTGATGATGAAATGATTATTTATTGTCGACTGCTGTTGAATCCTGAACGAAACCAGTTCAAGAACCAGAGCTAATGTGGTGTACTTTTGATCTGCACTTCTTTCTCTAATATTTCCTGTTCGGAGCCACGATTGCAGAGTGTCTTTGAACCGTTGATTTTTACTTCTGCTTTCATGTCTTACTGTCACATTTTAGGCTCCAAATTAATCACTGATGTATGCTCGCTATGTGGAGGCACGCTGAGATTGAAACAAAATATAAAAAATGGATTTAAGTTATTTCATTTTTAAACATTACTTCAGAGATCCCTCCACCATAGTTTGAGAACCAGCGGTCTTAACATATGAGGAGGAAAAGCAGCAAATCCTCATTTTTAAGAAACTGTAATAAAATGTTTGACATTTTTTCTTGAATAATTAATGTAAATATTCATCATTTATTAAAATACTCTGTGAACTCTTCAGTAATTGTGTGTTTCTAATGTCAGTAAAGACAAATAAAGTTGTCTAATCCCGTTTCCTGATTCTTGTTGTGTCGTTTCAGCTGGAGCAGAAACAGGTCGTCCCTCCGTTTAAGCCCAACATCTCAGGGGAGTTCGGACTGGACAACTTTGACGCCCAGTTCACGAACGAGCCCATTCAGCTCACGCCTGATGACGAGTGAGTTCCCGCTTTATCATCTGTTTTTTATATATTGTGTAACATTCAATAAACCGATGCTAACCCTGTTTTTCATCGCAGCGACGTGGTCAAGAAGATCGACCAGTCTGAGTTTGAAGGATTCGAGTACATCAACCCACTTCTGATGTCTGCAGAGGAGTGTGTGTGAGGGACATAGCATCTGTGCTCACACTCACTCACTCTCACACACACACACGCACACACCAACCACCCACACACGCACTCATGCACGAGTTACGTGGCGTCTCAGTGTCCTCAAGCTGCATGGTTACGAGACAACCTGATGACATCAACCTTCTGTTCGAGGGCCGCACATGCACAGTAGAACGCTTATTTGCCAAAACCAGTCTCACACTCAGCCATTTATAACCACTTGCCCTTAAGCCTACCTTCTTTCTTAATTATTTTTATATCATGTAAATCTGCACTGATCAATTTTCTCATCGGAGGGGCGGCCTCCTTATCGGTAGCCAACGAGGCTACAAAGTTCTTCCAAGGTTGCTGTACACGGGGAGCGGGGATCGGGGTGAGGCACGGCCCCTGACACATGAACTGAGCATCCTCTCCTTCCAGCTGGCGGGGTTGTTTTCAATGCATATTTTATTTGTATATATATAAATATATAGGATCTCTATTGGGATAATGTTAGACAAGGCCTTTTTAGCATCAAGCCACAGTCGTCAAAACTTGACAACTTAATCATCGTAAAGTCATTTTTGAATTGGTGGCAGCACCCTTCCATAGAGGAAAGACATAACACTAGCCTTTGAAAAAAAAAAACGATAAAAAAGATAAAAAATCTATATATTTTTCTCATTTTTTTTAATTTAACAACATAGCAGTCATTATATATGTTGTTCTGAGTAACAGAACCAAGATGGTTCAGTCTTTGTTGTTTAGATGAATACACAACAACATCTGGAAAACAGAAGGTGTCTGCTTCAGGTCCTCTCTCTCTCTCTCCCAGAATGAAGGAACGTTATATAAATCTATCGAGCAGCATCCAACCAACACTAATAACGAGTTAAAACTCTCAAACTGTGAATGAAAGAGCTTGCTATGCAGGGGGAGGAAAAAAAAGGCTGGAAGAGTAGCACAGAATACCTGAACACCAGAGCACGGGTCACATTTATACGCTGTGCAGACGCTTTCATGAAATCAAAAAGATTCACACAGGACCAAAAAAAACATTTTTCTGAAAAATGTCTTGCTGGTACGAATTAGAAGGTACAGTATAACAAAAAAGGAAGACTGCTGTCCCGAGTCATAGAATTTATATATTCCGTTTTTTGTTTTTGTTTTAATTTTTAATACTTTTGGAAAACATATGGTCTGTCATCTGTTTTTTTTGTACTTTCTCCATTCCATGTATGTCTTTTGTTGTAAATTTGAAAAACACTAAGTGATTGTTGAAACGAGAGCTCGGTTGGAAGTCCAAAGCTATGACACACGCGGTGCAGTTTTGGTCCTCAAACGTGGCTCGAAAACTGTAAACTGTCAGCTGTGCTCTTTTTTTTTTTTTTTTTTACCATATTGAACTCACAGTTCATTTTCTAAATTTTGTAAAGCATACAGAGGCTCTAAAGAGTCGCTCTCTACCCCTCTGACTGTATCAACACTGACGGTGCGTGAACATCCATGAAGACTTGTCTGTTCGACTTCTTGGAAAATGTTTTAGGGCTCACGTGGTGATCGGAGGAGCACGTTCATCTGTTACATTTTACTTTTGTTATCATTGTTTTCTTTTTTTTTATCATGAATCAAATTTAATTTTTTTTATCACTACATTGATTCCAAAATGTCACTGGGTGAACCCAATGGAAACACTATTTGTTGTACTTTGTTGTGTTTTGGGGGTGTTTTACCACCCAGAGGACTCTGCTGAACTTTATTATTAGTGTGCAAAGAAAAAAAAAACAGACGGTAAAATAAACATTTTATTTCTCTCCTTGTGGTAATACGTGTGTGTGTGTCGGTGTGAGTCTGTTTTTCATTATGAGGAGAGCTCTTGAGCCAAACAGCTGTATGACGTCTGCTGTGGCACCAGAGTTGTTTTGTCGAGTCTGACAAAATAACCCTGATGATGTCAGGTTCCAGTGTCGTTGGAGTTTGACCAAGTGGCCGGCTCCACAACGAGTCAGTCTCCATTAAGTCCCCATGTTAAAATGTCCAACTTCACAGCAGAAACAAACATGTTTACAGTCTGGTACAATAAACAGTTTTGGTCTCTATAGCTAATTTTCCCGTTCATGACAACTGTACTGAGGGTGAATTTATATAGAAGTCACCTGTTCAAATTATAATAAGGCTTAATTATGCATAATTAACAGTGTGGCCACTTGATGACAGGTAGGTGCTGATACATATGACTTGTTTCACCAACCAGGCTTCATTTAGTCCACCTCAGGCCTCCTGATGATCCACAGATTTTGAGCTCTGACGTCACGCACACTTTGTCTATTCTTTATACTGTCGGTGTAAAAGTCTAATGAAGGAAGCTATTATGTTAAGCATTATGGGAAATGTAGGATCTGGTGTTTTTGGAGCATCACCCATACCAGGGACTAAAAGTGAGGATAACAGAAACTCTACTGCTCCAGTTTTACCATTTATATTCTCATACTTCTTTTAAAATATGATACTAAATTGTTGAGTGTCATTTGTTAAAATTAAAAATGGTAGAATAAATTCAGTTCCCCTCTGATATAAAAACCTTTTTTTATGGTGAGAAAGTGTTTTTTGTTGTTTGTTTTTTTCCATTCATTACAGGCAGACTGTTTATGGAAACTACATGAATTCAACCAAACCTGATACTGCTGAATAAAATGGAAACTTCCTGGTAGAGATCCTGTTTGCCAAAGAAAAAAAATGAGCTGTGCTTTGACCAAGTTTCATAACAACAAAAAATATTACAGTGTGATGTGACACTGGTGAACTGGAGTTGTTTTACAGACTGTCAGTCCTGCTAAAAACTTGAAGTCTTAAGCAACAAGTCTAAATCTCACATTAACATGCCCTAAATAAAAAAAACTCACTAAAAAGAGGATGTGTTTTGTTAAAAAATGTTGCACCGTTAAGATCACGCAGACCTGCCTGAACAAACCTGCCCGATCTGGTTTGTGATCATTTCACAGCTGAGCCCAGACCTGAGCTCTGAGCTCCACATGGTCGTCTGGAGCGAAGGGAATTAGGTTTAGTCGTTAAGCTTGAGCTTTTCCACTCCAGCTGCTCGTGTCTCTGCAGGGTCACGTGATTCCCGCCTGGCTTTTAGAAGGACCTCGTCGTCCCCAGAGGTTAAAAGGTCATTGACTCCATCGCTCTCCCCTCTGCCCTCACACGGCGCAGAGCGTTCAGAGGTGGAGAGAAAAAAAAGAAAAAAAGGGTCACGGAAATGATGACGTGTCAGAAATAATAAAACGGATTGATTTGTGTGCCGCAATAAGTCGCACAATGGTGGACGGAAACCCATTGTGTGAGGCTTATTTCACACACTGCGCCACTAAGGCATTGTAAATTGTCTCAATTGAACCAGATTTTGTGGAAAATTACTCTCCTTGTACGCGATTGCGCGAGACAAACACAGCACTGCCGCACGCAGGACGAGGATAAATGCCTTTGCATAATTCTGTATTCCCATGATGGTATGTTTGACATTGTTCCTGTGCCCTCTCCGGTGGAGAAATGGGGGTACGCCTCCCCAGGCACTGTGGTTCCACATCACCTTGTGGAAGACACAGGGAAGACTAACCTTGTATAATTAATGATGTAAAACGGAGGAGGATCTGAAAAACATCCTGTTTTAATTGCTCTTATCTTGTTGGGTGTTTTATTCCATCCCTGAAGGGATTAATTAAGCAGCAGAAGAATCATACTTCGTGCTAAACGCAAGCCCTTAGAAAAACACACACTCCAATTTAAGGTATACTTGTTTTGCTTGGCACGGTCTTCACGCTCTATGCACTACATATACGGGGGCTCTTGACTGTAGCACTGAGATAATGAGTTACTGTTAAACACACTTGGACCACTCTTCCTTGATTGTAACGATACAAAGGAGGCATCTCGAAATATAAAAACCATTCGTTTCATTAGCTCACACTTGAGATGATTCTTCATGACCACCACTTCAGAAACCCTACATACTCGGTACAGTGAATGGGACTTAAGTAGTAGTAGTAGTAAATAGAATAATAGTAACATACGTCGATTGAACCTGTAGAGAAACACTTGTTTGAAGGAGTCATAGGAGAACGAAGGGCCCTGAATGAGCAATGCAATCCCGGTTGTAAAAGTGGGTTATGTTATGTTGAATGTCATGCAGCGGCGATGGAAATTCCCTATATGATGTTCATGTCACAGTTTCAACTGCCGTTATGACACAGTTAGTCCTTTTATATGTTAACTACCACCACCTAAGAATAGATCTAAGTCAAGTCTCTCAATAAAAACACTTCTCACATGCCAGATGTACTTTGAATCTTTGAGTTATTGATCACTGTAATCACATCCTGTCTGTACTTGTCTGTACTGAACATGAGTCACATGTTAAATATTACCCACACAAATTGTATTGTGTCATATAATTCTGTTATAATGTCCAACCAAGCGGCAACCACTGTGGCTGTGAAGTGAAGCCAGAGGAAGTGGTAAAAACTGCTGTATCTTCCACTGGAGGCTGGATCCAGAAGTGACTCAGTCTCCATAAGTCCCCATGTTAAAATGTCCAACTTCAGAGCAGAAATAAACATGTTTACAGCCTGGTACAAAAAACAGTTTTGGTCTCTATGGCTAATTTCCATGTTTGTGACAACTGTACTGAGGGTGAACTTTTATACAACTCATCTGTTCAAATTGTATTAAGGCTTAAAGTCATGCATACGACGTTGCGTATACGCGTATGGCTTCATTCATCTCACCTGAGGTCCACCGTTGATCCATGTTTTAGGCAAAAGTCTAGCAGGCAGGACTACTAACATGGTGGCAGCTGTTCGTTCTTTTTAGTGTCAGTGTGTCCAACCCATTTAAATTTATGAGGGTAGATTAAATTATAGAAGCCCATGTCGCTAGAACATAATACAGGTCAACAACACCACAAACTGCAGCCTCCAAAACTAAGATGAAACAACACGTTTAAGCACAAACTGAATGTATTGCATTAAACTTCATTAGTTTCAGCTAGGACTATGTAATAAACTGGCAACTGTGTTATGACACATTAAAAAAATCACATTTACGCTGCATAAAAGTACAGGATTAGATGCACACACACATAAAAAAATGTAAATATATTCTTAAAGTGTTGTGTTATATTTAGAGATTCATGCTTATGAGTTGTGCAGCAAGAACAGGCTTAACTCATCTAATGTTACATGTTGAGGAAATATTCATACGCAGGCCTTTAGACATGCTAGAGGCCGCTAAGAAAGAACCTAAATACACCAATCACCACACAGCAGGACACCATTATGGGATAATAGGTCCAATATAATATTATTTTTATGATAAAGGGCCACTGTAATGATCCCACTTAATCTATCTCCTACATTAGATTCATTTATGTTGAATGGTATCGCCATGGATACAGTCTTCATGTGAAGAAGATCAGATATCCGCTATGAAGTGACCGATCCACACTAAATAGTTTCTCTGTCAATGTTATCGTACACTAAAATTCAATGTTTCCGCTATCGGTTACATTCATTCAGTCAAGTACGGGCTGCTGACTCAACACCGAGCGATCACTGCTCTCACGTTACTCTACATAAAGATGTTTCCAGTGAATTGAATCGGTGCCACCCCGGCTACATACCAGACATATTTCCTCACTGACGAATGAAATGGGTGTGCTACATGGGATACGTTTAAGGTTTATATGGAAAATTAAAAAAACATGTTTATTCATGTATGTGACTCTGACCGATACCAGGTTCTGTTCCAGCTATGAAAGATCACAAACCAGGATAAGATGTTTCCTGGTTTCAGGCCTTGAAAACCACCTAACAGTGTTTACAATTTGAGCTTAAACTATTGGTTGATTGAACAATTATCAAAATATAAATCAGTGACAGTTTTGGTAATTGATTATTTGTATTAAAATTGTGGTTTCAGCTTCTCAAATGTGAAATTTGCTTGTGTTTCTTGTCTTGAATGACAGAAGTCAAAGTTTGGACTGTGGGACAAAAACATTTGAAGGTAATAATCAGCAGATTAATCATGAAAATAATACATTTGAAGGTAATAATCAGCAGATTAATCATGAAAATAATCTTTTTTTTTTTTTGTACCAGGCTGTAAACATATTTATTTCTACTTAAGTTGGACATTTTAACATGGGGACTTATGGAGACTGTTTCGTTCTGTAGCCAGCTTCAAGTGGACGTTTGAGGAACTGCAGTTTTTAGCACTGGCTTCACTTCACGCTTGGTTATACCTCAAGAAACCACAAGAATAAAACTGTGTTTAACATTAATCCATGAGTAACAATAATCTATTGATATACACTATAATGATATATTTATTTTTTGTATGTATCTTGATAATACTTACATACTTTTACTTAAAGCAATATAAATGCAACTTTTCTACTTCAAAATAAAAGCTTAAAAATCACTTGCTACACTGACTTGTAATCAGGTAAATGATGCCTCCGTCATGGCCAATACAACTGTTCTTACACTATATAACATACATACATATATATAACACACACCAACTGTGTCCATATTTATGTAAGCGGCGTGTAAGTGAATTGGACTCTGAAACTGGAGGCGTGAAACTTAAAAAAATACCACATTTTGTTGCTTTAAGTAACATTTTCAATCCAGAATCTACTTGCAGTGAAGTAGTTTTACAGTGAAGTTTTAATACTTTAACTTTAGGGTCTGAATATTGCTGCTTCTGCTGTGATTGCATCAGTTTGGTTGCATCATTTTGTCTACCTCCTGTAAGGGCCAAATGATGACTACCTACTCTGTCAAATAAATGGGAAGTCAAATCAGACACACACTCATCAGGGCTGAACGTCCGCCTTAAAACTGTCTCAGAGTCTGCGGTGAAGGCATGTGTGTGTGTGTGTGTGTGTGTGTGTGTGTGTGCGTGACCTCGGACCAGCACTTCAACAAGCATCATTACGCCAAATTACAGATACATCCACTGAGCAACTCAGGACATATTTCAATATCCGCAATTGATCCCAGACAGGATGTATGAAAACGACTGTGAGGTGTCTGCCCCCAGGGTCCACTTAGTCGTAAGTCCAATAACAGTTAGACAGAGTCTCTGCTAATGGAGAGGCTTTTCAATGTGCAAGTCTGTTACACACTGTCTGTGAATCTCAGCCCCTCCACCATCGTCCACCCTACCTCATCCTTCAGCTTTTTTTGCTTTACCTCTAATGAACAATCAGTGCTGGTCACAATATTGCAAATATGAGATTAATTTACTCCCCACAGTACACCGAGTGATGTTATTACAGGAAAATCAATGTCCCTCTTGTTGTTCTCTGGGGCTGGACAGGGTGTATGCACATCTGCTCTCATAATACAACTGCTGACCTTGCTGTCAGAGAGTGAGCCAGAGAGAGAGGGAGGGAGAGAGAGAGAGAGAGAGAGGGAGGCTGCGGCGGCGAAACGGCCGACGGTGTTGTTTATCAAAAGCTTTATCAAGCCTCTCTGCTCTCGCAGACGTGTGACACCAGACTGTGGGTCAGTCAGACAAACCAGGGTGTACTCCAGCACAGAGACAGGGCGCGATAACGTTAAGATTTCATACACGATACTCAGAAATCAAGCGCTACGGGAATTCAGCATCCTTCAAATGAGCACACACACACACGATCTATAATTCATAAAATCTCACTCCTGACTTCCTCATAGTCAGCTTTTATTAACTCCCACCATCACTGAGGGGACAATAGACCATCTCGGTGACCTCTTGACCCTCCATAAAAATGGGGAGGGGGGGTGGAGAAGCCAGCCTTTTTGCCCACTGAGTTTGTCCTCTCTTATCCTCTCTCATTTTCACAAACTTAATGGAAAACCAACAGGACACACACACACACACACACACAGAGATAAAAAGCTGCTGTCATGTCAGTTCATGCCTTGCAAACGTCAACCGAGGCCATGTCAATAAAAGCGACCTACACCATAAGTCAAGCACAAAAACAGCTGAAGGTGAAGAGGTTAATTATTAGTGAGATACTAAGTGAGTAAATCAAATAAATAATAGAGAAAATTTAGCTTTTTTTTATGTGCAAGAAGAGTGAAGTGCCTTTAAGGAGCTCTTAAAGTCCCCCAGTTTTGGTATCCATTGACGGCTTGCTGTTGACATCTATCTCCCCTCCTCTGCTCTGCTCGCAGCTTTTTAGTGCTGCTGGATGAAACAAATCTCTCCCTGGCCGTGTGAGACAGACAGACAGACAGACAGGCAGACAGACAGACGAGACACCCCCGCATAGTTTCCGTTAGCCGGGTGACGTCTCCGCCTCTCAGCCCGTGTGCAGTGTGACGTTACGCCGCTGTAGTGGAACCTCTAGCTGCATCTTGTTGACGGTCCGCCAGGCTTTTCCAGTACTGAGAAGACCACGGGCGAGTGAGGACGACCCGACACACAGCGAATCAGGCAAGTGTTTACGCGATTTAAAATATATATATATACATTTAAAAAGACAGAGTGGACATACATTTAAATAGTGGTTTGGTTGTGTTTTGTGTGTTTGTGTTTGAATTGCTGTGTTTAGTCGCAGCAGACGGACGGAGAGAGAAGGAGAGAGGGGGGGGGCGAAGCGACGCGAAGCTAGCCTGCTCGTATCGCTCTCTATCGGGGGGGTTAGCCTGCTCTAACGTCGGTCCTCTCGCTTAACCAGCTTTAACGCTCACCACGGCTGCCTTTTAATACCACAGTAGTGCGTTTTAACAGCCCCCCCTCTCTCTCTATGTGTTTGACGTGTGTGCCAAGTTGTTTTATCGCTATCATTGCTGGGACATATCGGGTTAAGTTAGCCTGCTTTCAGCCCGCTGTGTGTTGCTGGTTAGTCGGCTTCACACAGCCGACCGCACCGGGGTTAAGCTGGAGGAGGGGGGGTAGCTAAAGCTAAGCTAGCGCAATTAGTACTGAACGTTACAGACAAGACAGCGATTTAATTGATTTTAAGGCACATATTGCGCTTTTTAAATAAAAACTTTAACCTGTACGTGTTTCTTATCGACACATATTTGATATTTTAAAATAATATCACACATATATACAGATATATATTAATTAATGTGTAGTTTAAAGGCAGTTTGACCGTTGGGAAACGTTATCGAACGTTACCTGTGTGTTTGACATCCAGAGCTGGGGAGGGGAGGGGAGGGGGCATGACGCGGTTCTAATCACCCCGCGTTGCCCTCACTAAAGTCGGCTTGAGTGCGTGTGTGTGTGTGCGCGTCTAAACGCTCGACCGCCGGTGCCTTCCCCTCAGACCAGACCAGACCAGACTGTGTGTAGTGTAGACAGTGAATGTCATTATCAGCGCTGTCTGCATACCAGTGCCGTCGTGGCGAGCCAGCAGAGGAGAGGAGAGGAGAGGAGGAGGCGAGGTACAGTTTGCAGAGAGGAGGAGGAGGAGGAGGAGGTGGTGGAGGAGAAGGAGGAGGTGGTTATATACGTGGTGTCCTTGCAGCAGCAAAAAGAAATAGAGGATACCAGACATGGAGGGTGACTTTTAAGATTTAAAAGATTTCCTTGTAGCTGTGTGTGCTTGTGGAGAATTGTGCTATGCAGCGATGCAAGGTTGGTTGGAGGTTTTTTTTTTTTTGGAGTCCTCCAAGTAGGCTGGGGAGGGGGAAGAAGAGGCAGCAGCCGACCCCTCATTTAATGTCTTGATTTTGCAGTATGTTTTTTTTTTCCCCTTACATTCATCCCACGGTGGTATTTGCCATTAAAAACGCCCACAAACATTAAAACCGCTTCGGAATCAGAGCTGGAGGTTTTTTTTTTTCTTTTTCTTGCACCACCGCAGCATTTCAGTCGGTGGAAAGAAAAAAGAAAAACGATGGGATGCTGATTTTTTTTTTTTTTTTTTTTTTTTTTTTGCAAATGCATGCAAATTTAACTTACTGTGACCAATCTAAACGACCAAATCTGATTTTTTTTTTTAAATAATCTGTTATAGCAGATTTATAAATCAAATGCATCCAAAGCGCACTACTCGTCTCTCTCTCTCCCTCTCCCTCTCTCTCTCCCTCTCTCTTGGTGTCATACTGCTGCAGTGGCCATTATCATCTACATTGCGTTTTTAAAAAATTAAGAGAGGACACACACGCACACTGGCACTAAGGGTTGTTGTTTTCTTATCACAGTGGATTTATTCTGCAGTATAAGTTGAGGGGGGGACACACACACACACCGCTTTCCACACTGCTGTATGTCAAGCTGTGAAAGGTCTGAGAGGAGGGGACGACTGCTGTTAACGCCTTTATCAATTGTTTTTCATGGAGTTGATAGGGTCAGCATGGGGTAAGCAGACCTAAGGGGAAGACACAGTATGCTCGGGGAAGGGCACTTTCATTTGCTAAGTGAAATGTTTTTGACCATTGTGTCAGCCTTACATTAACAATGTAATGGGAGAGAGAGAGAGAGAGAGAGGGGTTTTCGCCTGGCTTGTCATGTCTGGTCAACTGGTTTCGCTTGTTAAATTTCTCACTTGAAAAAAAAAAGTTTGTTTCTAACAAAAACCTTGATGCAAATATCCCCCGGGGTTCAGTTACAAGGGCTGAGAAAGCCCTCGTGTTTGTGTGAAGTATGGTAATGGCCATTTGGTTTAGTGGTGCATGCAAACAGCCATTGACCTCTTCAGCCCTCCAGCCGGGACAGCAACCATAAAACATTTAAACTCCTTTATGGATATTTCATGCTCCGCAACATTTTTTTTTTACGAGATAATCTTCGGTTTGTTTATTGCTCAACTGGAAATTAATTGATTAGCTATAGATTGTATAGTGACTGTGATTTTGTTTCTTTGTTTTTTTTTTCATGCCCAGGAAGCGGATCAGAACATAGAAACCTTCGCTCACCATCATGCATGTGTTCAACTACCAGAAGATTTGTGTCATTTGAAAAGACTAAAGGAGAAAAAAGGACTCAGAGGAATACAAGAACTCAGTAAGCGCACAGAAACGACAGTAACGCAGTGCTTAGACATGGCCAGCACCCAGACCAGTTTGAAAACCCCTTTCAAAGACTTGACCTCATTCAAGGGCAACATGAAACGGCTGTACAGAGAGCGACTGGAAGACGCTCCCATCAAGAAGCGAGTGATGGCGGAGATCAACCTGAAGCGTCGCAGTTTGGATTCCCTCCCCAAAACTCCTAAAGTCAAGAGGGAGCACATCGAGGATATGTGCCACGACTCTGACATGGACCTGGAGGGCCGGGCCGAACTGCATGTGGTGGGCTCTGCTAAAGCCCTGGACCTGAGCCCCGGACTTAAACACACCCTGGCCCAGTTCACCCTCAGCAGCCAGAGCTCCCTCGGGGGCCCAGCTGCCTTCTCGGCCCGCACCGGCCACGAGCATTCCCCGGCCGGCATGCCCCCTCTCCCCTCCCCTCCCGTCCTTGGAGGGGGCCCTCTGCTGGTTCCCTGTGACAGCTCCACCGAACTCACCCACTCGCTGCTGGAAGGAGAGTCCATCTCCTGCTTCGTCGTCGGGGGAGAGAAGCGGCTTTGCCTGCCCCAGGTCCTCAACTCCGTGCTCCGTGACTTCTCCCTGCAGCAGATCAACACTGTGTGCGATGAGCTCTACGTCTACTGCTCACGTTGCGATGCCGAGCAGCTGCACATCCTCAAGGTGCTGGGCATTCTGCCGTTTAACGCGCCTTCCTGTGGCCTCATTACGCTGACGGATGCGCAGAGATTGTGCAACGCTCTCCTGCGTCCTGGAGCAGCATTGCCCGCCGACCCCAGCGGTAAGCTGTCGACCCAGGGCCTGCTGAAGGAGAGCGAAGCCAGCTTCCAGGTGGAGCACCAGTGCCTGGGGAAGTGCCAGGGTCTCTTTGTGCCCCAGTTCTACACCCAGCCCGAAGCGCACTGCATCCAGTGCGTCGAGTGCCAGTTGCTCTTTTCACCACAGAAGTTTGTCATGCATTCACACAAGTCACCCGATAAGAGGACCTGCCACTGGGGCTTTGACTCAGCCAAGTGGCCCTGCTACCTGCAGCTTGCCAGGAAGTACCAAGGCACGCCTGAGGAGCCAAAGCTCAAGCAGCTCCTGGACGAGGTCAAAGAGAAGTTTCACTACAAGCTTAAGAGGTCGCTAGACAAAGTAAGTGCACTTCTGAATGATACCTGTGTCTTTGCTTGTTGAATAATGTGCTTTTAAAGTATCTTAAATTAGATGCTCGTTGGCCTTCTTTCTTTCTTCTCACTTCAGCCTCACATTCTGTGTGCTCAGCAGGTTTGACCAGACTACTTTAACGGCTGGTGTTTTCTTAAACCAGCGTTGACCTAGTATGTGTTTTGTGTGTGTGCCTGGGACAGGTGGTGACATCTGCCCGGCCAGGTCTGATCAGACGAGGTTAAGCCAGCTGGCCACAGCTGAAGGGGAAGTGCATCATTTGTCCTCTTGGGTCAGCTTGAGGTCACTGGGAATGTCACTGAACAAAAGGCTAATATAGGAAGAGCCTCTTTAAACCCTCTATTAAATCTACATGTCAGCACTAAATTGTTAGACCTTTTTATGTGTCTGTAAAAATATTTTCGAGTTTTCGTTCTGGTGGTCTTTTTGTACATCGCTACAAAAATAAAAAAATGCAAAGGGAGATATCAAAAACCACAAGTAAAAAGCATTTCTCTATCATTTTACGGCTTCTTGCTCAGCAACTCAGACAAAATACAGTTACTTGTTGAGATAAGATAATTAGTTGACTTCCAGGAACCTGAAAGAGAAATGGCTTCGTGCTATAACCAATAGTTATCAGTGAAAGCCAGAATGACGTCCTTCAAATGATTTTAACGATTTATTTATTTTTGCTGTTAAGTCAATGCAGTATCTAAACCACAAGGGCAACTCGCCTATTGAAAAGTCAGCATTCAGTCAGGGGAAAAGCTCTAGATTGTTTCCCTGCCATTGACTGGTTTATGTCTCATGACCTCCCTCTGACCACAGCGGACTGCCCTTTTTGTGTTGCTTTGTGGCTAAAGGTGGGGTTGTGCTTTTGTCTGCTTGGTGTGGTTTGTTCACACTCAAATCTACCAGTGATTTTTTTTTTTTTAGTGAAGAAAAAAAAATCCACCTTTAACTAGCAAACAGAAACAGAAAGGGGTTCTACCACAGCAACCCTTGCGGGTGAGATTTATTTGTGATAGTCGTACAGCAGGCAGCAGGTTAAGTGAGAGACTGTGGAGTAGAGGGGTCGCAGTGTGTATTTATAGTGTGCACAGGTGTGAGTGTGCACATCTCTGAAACACAGGCCACACGTTTTGTGTTGTTTGTGTACCTGAGAAAGGGAGAGATGCCTTTGCTCCTTCTCCGTCTGGTTAATTTGGTGTGTGAATGTGCCAGAAAATACTGTCTGCTGTCTGGTCTAAGCATCCTGACCGCATTCCTGTCTCGCCTCTTTCCAACTGTCCTCTTCGTCTTCCTCTGTCTTGGTTTAAGGTGCGTATCTAGGAGGACAATCTCTGTCAAAGGTAGAGGTATTTTAATACCACAGAGGAAACATGCTCGCACAAACAGCAACACACCACAGACGTACAAAAACATACGCTCAAGATGAATGATAGTCTTTTTGTGTGTGTGTGTGTGTGTGTGTGTGTGAGACATTGCCAACCTCTCTGCCGCTAACTGGAGGCTAGTATGACGCATCTTCGTCTCTCTGTCTCACACTTTGCCAGGCTCTCTGGAGACTCTGTCTCACCACAGTTTCAGGTGCTGTCTCCTCTCTGTAGGGTGATTTCTCAGTCTGTGTTTTTTCCCTTTTCTGCTGTTTTTGTTTCCGTTTTTTTGTTGTTGTTGTTTTTACCGTCATCTGGCGGCATCGACTAGATTTTATCCTGTTGTCAAATTAATTGTAGAAGTGAAAACGGCAATGTCTGTGTCGACTAAATTCCTGGAAAGACAGTCGCCTGTGAGCGTACAGGAAGCAGGTGATTTTTGGCATTAGAAGAGGATGCCACCCCTCCTCCATCCCCCCCAAACTAAGCGGATGTGAGGGTGTGCGAAAGGTCGGCGGCCAGAGAACAAGTTGACCTGGCAATGTCCTGCTTCACTCAGCTCGGGGAGGGGGGTTACTTAGTACCTTCCAAGTACAGCCACTCTCTGTTTATGTGTGTTTGTGTAATGAAAGTGTGTGTTTGACTGAACAGGAAGTGAGGCAGACGGACATGTCTCTCACCCAGAACATCCTCTAGACACTCAGTGTCCAGCCGCCTTCACTGCACTGGCTGTGTGACTCATACTTTCCACATCCCAGTGGATGTTAGTGGAAGGCCAGCCAGGCAGCTTATAGTCACACATGCTTCTTAGAAAGATGGCTTTGCCTCGGCGTGTTGGTCTAACCCCGACTGCAGACCCTTTTCCCAGCGGTCCTTATTTACACACAGTGTCAATGTGCACATTTACAAGCGGTTCATGGTTTTACCGGAGAGCTCTGGGACCTCTAAAAGAGAAGAGACACAAACAAGGGGAGCCTTCTGGAAGTTTTTTTCCCCACCTTCTCCAATCTCTACTAGTCCCATATCCTGTTAGGTGTGTTTGGTTTGAGAAGGCGCAGTTAAAAACTCCAGAACACGCTCTATATAAATGGCACTTTGTGCCTCAAGGCACTGCTACCCTGTCTACTGATCCCTGCTGTGTAAATACTTTGCTAGACGGACGCCACCAACAGACAGCAACAATCCGAAGCCTTATCTCAAGAGTTACTTAAGTATCTGACAGACGATGAGTTCATTTTGCCTCGAGGGCTCGTGATGGACAGTTGTACTTTCCACCGACACATCATCATTGTCGTCATTTTTATTGTTTTTTTTTCCCCTCTCTCTTTCTGACAAGGCAGAAAACGACACAACCTCCCATTGAAGATCTTTTTTTAATTTGGGCGGCGTGTTTACATGGCAAGTCATCAGACAGGCTCCATCGAAGCGGCGTATTACAAAACATCTGAATTACAAAATCCCCTGTAGTACTCTCATTAGGTCATGTTATGTTTTAACATATTAAGGGATTTTTTTTTTCTAAAAACTAAAACTTTCTGTGGCTGTCTATAGAAAAAAAAAAACCCAGCATGACCTGATATTTTAGACATACCGGTTTTTCCCCACCCCAGTGAGCATAACCACATGGCAGAACGTAGTGAAACATAGCTGTGTGTGTTCCTTATTTGCCTCGGCCTTGTTTGTTGCGTTATGCTGGCCCGGAGTCAGACGTGTCAGACTAAGAGAACAGCCTTCCTCTGTCTGTCTCCCTGGCTGGGCTGACACAGTGGCTGCGGCACAGACGGCAGACAGCTGCATCTCTCTGGCTTCCTCTATTTGCTCTTTGGAAACCAGTGACTTCATTACCGCAGACCAGTGCAGCTGCACTCTCTGGCTGTCTCTTGAGCTGTCTCTGTCTGTCTGTCTGTCTGTCTGTCTGTCTGTCTGTCATTCTCTTGGGCTGTATCTAATTGGATTTTGGCAGGCATGCTAATCGCTCACAGTGCTGCCTCTTGCTATCTCCTCCTCTACCTCTTGACGTCATTCTTCAATCTGGCTTCATCTCCTCGTCCGTCTTGACTCACGGCCTTCACTGTGCTCTCAACTTTGCTCGCCATCTTCCATATCTTCTAACCCAGACTGTTCTGCCGTTGCCCACACGTGTCTGTAAACAGTCAATACCCCTCGGGCCCCAATCAGTGGACAGTAACAAAATAAGCAGCCAAATGACCCGATAAGTCGATCGTTACATAAGCAATAAGACCACTTGTGTGCGTCTGCAAGGCGGATGAGAGGAAAGCCAGTGGCTATTGATCGGGTCTCCGACCTTGATGGATGTGGTGAGTTGTCGGGTGACACGGACACTGAATCGAGGAGGAGAGAGACCAAAAAGGGAGACAGCCAGGAGGAAACGGCTGAAATGAAGAGTGAAATGAAGAGGCTCCGTTACGGGGAGTGCAGCTGGTGTTGCATAAGTTCCTGTCTGTGTTCAGACATGTGCACCAGTCTCCCAAGTTAACCTCACCTCTGTTGTCTGCCGCCGCCTGCTTTAATGTCACCAGACAGGCTGCCGGATAGAAGTAGACACACACACAAAAAAAAAAGTCTCAGAAAGTACACCACTGTTGAAAAAATGAGGTAAGCACAGAAGAGAAGGGCCAGGACAGGTGGGTCTGTCTGTTGTCTCAGTCATAAACTGCTCTATACTTTGGTCGTCCTCCATGAAACAGGCCGTGTTCACAGCCACTAGGTTGTTAAAGGGGGATTGGGCCCCAGCTCTTCTTTCCCCCCGAGTTGAAAATTAACCTCCCCAGTCCTGAGCTGAACCACAAATCAACCCTCTTGGTGGGCCAATCACATGCCGGCTAGCTCGCATTTCCCCAGCTAACACTCTCTCTTTTGACCCCCCCCCTCCACCATGCGACACCCATGCGCATATTTCTATGTCTGATTTATGTCTCATTTTCTAAAGAACAATTATCCTCTTATGCTAAATACACAGCAGCGTCTTTGAGCACTGGCCCAAAGTAACCTACAGCGTAACACGCCTGTACGTAGTTTGGCGTGGGACTGTCCATGTTCCTTGTGCACAACAGGCTGTGCCTTGGCCAGTGTTTGCTGCCTGTTGTAAAGGGCTAAATGGGGCCCTGCAAAGGTAGGAGGGGCCGAGCCGAGGGGCCTCTGGTATGTCACCATCAGGTCAGTGCCAGTATCACAGCTCTATAACAGCACTGCAGCTCGCTGGAGGAACGCCAAAGTCATTACTTCTCAGCCATTTTCTTAGATAGATAAAAATCTTCTCACGTTTTTAGTTTCAGAAGCAACATTCGGAAATGGTCACAGTCGTACAGCAGCTCACAGCTAATCCTGTGAACTACAACACAGCAAATTTAAAAAAAAAATGTACCAGTGGTTGGCTGGTGGCAATTTCCCACCGCAGCTGTACACTGTTATTTTTTTGACTGGCTTGGACTCTCTTTCCCACCTCATCACCAGCATAATGTGCTGCTACGGGACTGATGTGAGCTAGCCACAGCAGCTGGCAATGGAGATAGGTCGGTCCAGATACAGAGGAGCCTCTGCCACGTCTGCCAGCAGTCTCATAGACTAAACAAACTGGCCTAGCCCCTCCCAGCCAAATGTCCTGCAGGCTTTAAAAGAGTATTGGCCTGACAGCCTGTTTGCATGTTCAATGCAGTGCTCTGGTTGCCCCAACCCCCCCCCCCACTCCCAGGGCGTCAGACCAGTTTGTTGCTTCTCAGTAAAATGACAGCGAGAACAAGCGAGAGAAAGGACGATATAATGGGCTACGATTTCAAACAAGATTGTAAGAAGAGAAAGCGGCTTGGATCGTAACAAGTCTGACTGGCTTGCCCGGGTTGTTTTGCATGAGACCGGAATAATGAGGAGTCTTGGTATTAATTAATCGATGTGTTGATGAGAAGATTAACCGTCCACTGTCTGGTCTCCCTGGGAGACGGTCAGCCGAGCAGGTTGTGTGTGTGTGTGTGTTGGGGGCAGGGAGTCGGACGCGAGGGAGGTATACTGTAAAAGGGCTGTGGGAGACTGCCAGCTTGTGCTGCGTGTTGTGTGCAAGCAGAGAGAGTACGTTTGCATTTGAAAGACTCTTCTGTGCCGCCTCCCCGGTGGGAACGGTGATTAATGAAGATATAAATGGAGGGACCCCGAGACGGCGCTTTCCATAGGAGTGCCATGTACACAGCAGAAACACACACACACATACATACACACCGTGCAGACACAACCCCCCACATACACACACACACACACACACACTCTCATATTTTGTCCCACAACACAGTCTCCCAGACAGGGAGATAAACACAGGATATCAAAGGCGTGTCATGAGTCCCGCTGGGCTGCCACCCGGCACATCCACAACACATTAAGCCCAGCCACTACACTGATCAATTATGCATGTTACAAACACAGAGAAATCAGGGGAAAATAGTCTGTACGATTAAAGGAATCCCCATCTCTCCATTTTGCCAGTAATTTATTGCCGTCTTTGGTAATGGTTTGTCATTTCCATATTTCCATATGGAGGCTATTCTGCCTGCGTTCACGTGTTAAGGTGTTTTTTTTGGTTTGTTTTTTTTTAATCCAGCAGCTCTCACACGCTTAATTGCACACGACCATAGCAGCCAAGTTAAATGCTGCTGTGGCCCATGCTAGTTTTGACCTTCAGCCTACGCACCAAATTAAAGCAAACCACCGCAAGATGCAAACTTGCCAAGCTCGGGATAGGTGATTACTTGCCGTGTAAGTCCTTTTATTTTTCAGCCTCACCTTTGGTCCACTAACATCAAACGCCCTCCAACTGTTTCTTTCCCTTTCACTGCCCGCAGCCTCTACATCCAGTAAATACTTATCTCACCAGGGGCTTGACTGATGTTGATCAGGGCAAGGCCGTAAAGTTAGCAGTGACATTTTGTGCTTTTGCCGCAGACTTCCATCTCTTTCTACTTCTCTCCTCGCCAAGCGCCGATGTGTTTTTCTCGCCGCTATTCCCACCTGCAGAGACGCCGCTCATGGGAATCATCAGTCTCCCTGATATTTCTTAGGGAAGACGAACATCATGCAAACATACAGCCGTCTTTGCCTCATGTCCCTCAGGGGGTCCACACCATCTCATCAAGATCCTGTAAATAGATGACTGTTTCCCTCTGGATTTCCAACAGTCCCGCTGCACCTCTTTACAGCACAAACTTAAGTAGTAGACAATCCTTGAGGTCGTTGACCTCCAAATGCAATTAATTACCTAATACCTTAAAACGTATGTTGTGGATTTTTGAGTATACTTCAGCTACGGAAGACTAATTTAAGTGTTGCATGTTTTGAGGCTCCTTAACTGTCCCCGAGCAACAGTGTGGCGTGTGCGACTCTTGACGAGCATGTGGCACTGATTCTCGCTCTTAGTGTGTCCAGCCCTCGCCGTCGCTCATAATAAAACAGCCTCGGCTCAGCCCGCATGTTTAAATCTTTTGAAGAATGAAGCGTTGCCTTGTGGTTTACAGTCTGGATACATTTTAACCAGCTCCTATGACAAGTGCGCTTTGTTATGCCAGACATTTCTTTGTCATAGCGATGTAAATTCATCGGCTGGAACACATCCTGATCTCTGACGAGGCCATATGTTACAGTAGTTCTTCACAAGACTGACTCATTTTGAGGGAGGAAATTTAGCCTCCAGACAAATGATGGTACGTTTTGGCAAGGTTGCCTCTCCTGTCAGCTGCTCTGGCAGACAACCAAGCATTTTCTATTCTAATCAGCTTGCCTCATAAAGGAAAGACTGTTAAAATCCTTTCTGTCCTTGTTTCATCAGAGGTGAATGACTGAAAGCCACACTATGACTTGACCCTGACGTGAGCTTCGAATGCGTCCACGTGATGACATCTCTTATTAGAGAGATGACACACACACACACATATACACACACACACACAGTAGCACAAGATACTCTGCGGATGACACAGTCCGCAGTCCGTGATTAAAGGCAGTCGAAGGGTCAAACACAGACAGAAACACAGCCAGACACACGAAACGCCAACCACCAGCAGCCACTTCCTCCCGTCACCACGCCAACCCTATCCTGCAGCGTGAGTCACGGTGCTCCATCAGTGCTGCAGTCTGCTCTCCACTCATCAGCGTCACCGTGGAGCCAGGACAAAGATTTATCACCGTCCCGGTCTCTCTGAGTCTGTTTGATCTACGCCCAGGTGTGTTCACTTAGAGCTCTGACTCAACCGTAATGACATTTACCAAAACCAGCCACGCTTTTCTTGGGCCGTTGTCAAGCCTGGCTCAGACAGTGAGTGTGTTAATGAAGGAAGTCTGTTGAGCAAGTGTGTGTGGACTGTGGGTTCACCTGTCATCGGTTCTGGTGCTTTAATATCAGCACAGGCAGGATGGGAATGAATATCTGCCTCCAACAAACCTAAGATGGCAGATTTTTGTATAATGCGCTTTTAATAATTCAGATTTTTGCCAGATTAAAAGTAAAAGTATTGAGTTTTGTAGTCCACGAGCCATTGTGAAGCAGAGAGAACGGTCTTTAGAGACTTGTTTCGAAAAGCAGAGCTTGTGATGGAGAGTGAGCAAGAGGGAGAAAAAAGAGTTAGAGTCATGGTAGCTGATGCGTTTGCATTATGGGAGTGTGTGTGTGTGTGTGTGTGTGTGTGTGTGTGTGTGTGTGTGTGTGTGTGTGTGTGTGTGTGTGTGTGTGTGTGTGTGTGTGTGGGAGAGACAGGCGAGCCCGAGGGGCCTGGACAGTAAAGCCAAGCTGCCCATGCAGAGACGAGGAGTGGAGGCTTCAAACAAGCTCCTGCATGTAATATGGATGAGACCGGAGCTCCCTACAGAACAGTCAGAGGACCCAAGGCCTGTTTGGATTTAACTGTCTCTCCTTCCATGTGTCTGTGATAGATTTTACCCTGCAGGCCGTTTTGGCCAGGTGGAGCCTACTCTTTGTACAACTGAGGCTGCATCACAGGTCAGCCCCCCTCCTCTCTCTCTCTCTGTCTTTCTCCACCCTTCCCTCCTTCATTCTCAATTCTCTTTTCCCCTCCTCTGGCCTCATCGCAGACAACGACGACCAACCAAGCATTGACATTTACTGCAGTATTCCACATTACAGCAGAGCAGCCTCCCGCGCTGAGAAAGAAGTAAACAAACCGCCGATCGATATATGACCGCACACTAGGGCCAGTAAAGAAGGGTCTTCAGTGAAGGGGTAGCTCCAACGCTTGCATTAAAATATTTAAATGTCTCATTAAAACACTTTTTTTTACCTGTGAAGCCTATTTTTCTCTAGACAGCGTTCATCAGCTAATTTTAGTGTCTGAATGACCAAATCATGATGAGGTTATTGTTGCTGGGTAATGTAACGTGCATTTCACTCATGGATGGCTGTATTTTGTGGCATTTTAGTGTATGTTGTGCAATTTATTGCAAATATAAGGGGTTGGGCAGTGTCTCCATTTTGTGTTTTCTCTCAGTAGTGATAGCAGTGCATTACTGGCTTGCTGACAGCTCTCGGCTTTCAGTCTGCTTAGCAACGCTCGTCCTCTCTGCAGCTCTCTCACTCCCCTCTGTCTCCAAGCACTCCAAGCACTCTGAGTTGTTTCATCCATTGGAATAGTGAGCCAAGTTCCCTTATATAGAAAACCAGGCAGCTGAGTTGTGTTGTGGTGGTGCTAGTGTGTGTTTCTCTCCCTAATTGTGGATTTGAACCAGTAACCCACCTCCCAACAGGGTCCCAAGGCTGCAAGCTCCTCTCGAGACTTTCTCTTTAGTTTTTGGACATGGTAAAAAACACACACACACACACACACACACACACACACACACACACATACACACACATACACACGTTGGCCCAGATGAAGCTCAGATGATGAGTACAGTCATCCACAGACAAGACAAGAGCCCATGGCCTCATTCTCAGTCAGCGTGTCCTCCTGGGAGACTGAAGTGTGTCTACTTGTGTCTGCGTGCTTATTTGTGCATCACACTTTGCTTGCGGTAAACTACGTCATCCTCCTACACCGCTGTTTGATGGAGCAGTTGTTTGATGGGATGTCTGTTTACTTATGTGTGCATCTGTGTGTGTGTGTGTGTGTGTCTGTCTGTCTCCTGGCCTGGTTGACTCACATAGGTGAGCCCCGACAGCCTTGGTAATTAACGCTCTAGGGGGCACTGGGGAAGGAAAGTGGAGCACACACACACACACACACACATACACTGCTGTGCTGTAGACTGTAAGGCTGCACATGCTTATGCAGCTAGTATGCTCTCGTGCGCATGGGTGATTTCTAAATGCCCTTCACTGACTCAAACACACTGTTTCCTTGTACATACGTGTGCTTGCGCAGCGGATGAACATCACTGGCCACATTTTGATACTGTGTGGGATGTGAGGTAGATGTTTGGATTTGAAGTCATCATAATCTCATAATGTTTCTGATAAGAGAAGCATGATGATGATGATTAACATTACCAACATACCTCATCTGTTCATGACTATTACTCATTATACTTCAGGTTGATGCTTTAAAGAGTGACATAATTTCACTGTCAACAACAGCATGCACTTTTCATAACGTAACAATGATGTCCGACATTTCCAATGTTTAACAATCAAAAAATAATAATTTTACCGGAATAAGCAACTGCCATTTAAAATGTTCCGTCCTCGTTGATAAATGACTCAAAAGATTAATGAGTTGCCCTGGATTCATTTTCTGTTGACTAGTTAATCGATCAGCGTTAATCGTCTCCATAATTACGGCTACTAGATGCATGATAGTCAGTCATGACGACGTAGTAACGTTTAAAAAATGAGACAGCTGAGCGGAAATTAGCCGGCTGAATGATTTTTAGTATTTTTTTTAAACAGTTAGTCAATTAACTGATTGGCACAGATTCAGTCTGCAACAACTTTGACAGTTTGATTAATGATCTAATTCATTTATTGAGCAAAAAGAAGAAAGAATTAATTGGTTCGAGCCTCCTAAATGTGGATATTTGGTAGTTTTCTGCAGTCTTTGATGGTAACACGATGAATATTTTGGAGTTTTGCACCTTACATAACAGAGACATTATATAAAAATCATAGATTTATCCAGAAAATGATCGGCAGATTCATTTCTAATGTAAACAACCATCAGTTGCAGTCGTACTACTTTAATATATGCTGTGTGTTGGATGCTGTCTGTGTGTGACGTGGGGGTGGGGTTACCTTTCCCTGCCTAGTGTATTCCAGACAGACAATTTGTCCATTCATGAGGTAACGTTATTACAACGCTCCTCATGTACTGCTGTGAATATAGACTCGCAGCCGCCGCCTGGGATTTGACTGTGAAACATGAGAAATGGAGGAGGGAGAGGGGGAGGAAGCGAGGGAGGGATGGAGATGAATAGAAAAATTGATCGAGGGAGCTTAAAGAGACGTCTTTTTATGTGAAAGATCATAAGAAACACTGTAGCTGCTTTCCAAATTTAACTCCCGTCAGTAAAGCTACAATAAGAGAACAGTGGATATGTTACATTATCAGGAGGGAGATTCCTCACGCTCACTTTTATAACTCATTTTCTTCCCATAGACTCCCATTAAAATGTTTTCCCTGTTGGGTCCCATTGGCCGTGGCTATCAAGGCTGTGGTGTGTGTGTGTTTGTGTGGATTGTAAAATGGCTGACTGTGGCTGTAGCTATGGAGGAAGGAGCTCAACCCGTTGCCAGGGAGGGGAAAGGCTGTGTGTGTGTGTGTGTGTGTGCGTGTGTGTGTGCGTGTGTGTGTGCGTGTGTGTGTGTGTGTGTGTGTGTGTGTGTGTGTGTGTGTGTGTGTGTGTTGGACGTGCACGTGATGACTGTCTAGACAGAGAGTGCCCATGTGGCGCAAAAATGTTCCTGAAGCCTGAAGCCAAAGCAGTTCGGGAGTGAACCTGTCCTTATCTGTTTGTGTGTGTGTGTGTGTGTGTGTGTGTGTCTGTATGTGTGTGCGTGTGTGCGTGTGTGTGTGTGTGTGTTTGTGTGTGTGTGTCTCTGGCATGACTAGTCTGGCTGATGCTTATCAGTATGCTTGTCTGGCTCTGTTCTTTCTCTTTGTGTTTGGAAAGAGGGAGGAACAGGTGTGTGTGAACTGTGTGTCTGAAAAGGGGGGGGGGCACAAACACACAGACAGTCACATGTCGTCTGTCTGTCTCTTCACGTCTCTCTCTCTCTCTCTCTGTCTGTCGCCCTCGCTCTCTTTTCCTGTTTATCTTGTTCACCTGTTTGTCTAACCATCCACCTGTTGGACCTGTCCTCATCTGTACCCTGCTCTGTTTTTATTACCGCTTATCTCTTTGTCCAAGGCTTGAAGGGAAAGAAAAATAAGTTGAGTAATCTCCTCAGCACAGTAGGAAATATAATATTCCTTTAAAGCGGTAAGTGAAAGGTCAAGACGAAAAAATATTCACGTTGGCTCGTGGTTTGAAGTGGCCGTCTATTCAAATACACTTGCCCTTTTCTTTATTCCACTAGAAGTGAAGACTTCAGCATATGATTTGTCAAGAAACAAAACCCAGTCATTTAATTTCACAGTGCTGAATTCATTAGAGAGTGTCTACACACACACACACACACACACACACAAAAAAGTGTATTCCTTTAAATGTCCCACTTTTCTGCTTGCTTCCCTTGTGGCCTGTTATTGATTTGGCTGCTGAAACAAAGTGCGGCTCCCAGTCCATGGATAAATGGCTTATTGGATTAAGACCTTCATATAAAGGCCTCTAGTGTCTGTGTGTGTGGTTGTGGTGGTGGTGCTGGGGGGGCAGGTGGGACCACCAGAGCACTGGACGCCAGTAAAAAAAAAAAAAAAAACTACATTGCAAAGACACACACACACATGTCTGTATAGATCAACGTCGGGGAAAGTTTGATATTAGATGAGTTTAAAGAGACATAATGAGTTCTTGCAGCACATATTCAAGCAGGCAAGAG